>NW_028270141.1:116509902-116809902 GCF_037043375.1 Chiloscyllium plagiosum | reverse complement strand
TGTTTTGGTACGTGAATAGGAAGGGTTTGGAGGGATATGTGCCAAATGCTGGCAAATGGGACTAGATTAGGTTAGGATATTTGGTCGGCATGGACGAGTTGGACCGATGTGTCTGTTTCCATGCTGTACATCTCTATGTCTCTATGACTCTAATTGCCCAACTATTATTTGGACTGAATCAAAGTTTGAGATTTGGTTGACTCATGCCAGGGTGCTCCCCCAGCAGGAATGGCTGTTGTAAGGATTTGCTGGCTGGTGGGTGGGGAGAGAGGGCTTAGGATACTGGGCTGAACAGAAATGGGGAGATGTTGGATGGCTGAGCAATGGGCTGGATAACACCAGAGTAACCAGCTGAGAGTGCATCACTCAATGTCCAGTATGCAGTCTGAGCCATCTCAGCCCCAACACACACACAAAGGAAAGAATTGGCTCAACCCAACGGTGGACTTCCAAATGAACTGATCCCCATCTGTCCAGAATGCAACATTGGTCTTGTGGAATGGACTGTGTCCTGGGATATAGCATCCCACGGTTTAGAGTATCTCAGGAAAATTCTCCCATATCCTTCACAACAGCACAGAGGTGGTATCACTATGGGCTGCTGCTACACACTCTCCAATTCCTCACCTGTGTCTGCCACTTGCATGTGCCCTGGCATTACTCTTCATGTCCCAAGGCAGCAGAGATTGCCAAGGGAGGATTTTGAGGAAATAAATACAAAGGGATTCTTCCCTTTTCTTCTGGGCATCTGGGATGGAGAGTCCTGCACATAGTGGGTCCATGCAATCATAGACTTAGTAAGCATACTGGGTGCTAGGCCTGGATGGAACATTTTATTTACTTATGTTGAACGTTTTTGTATAGAAATCTGTTTTCATATTTCCAGCAAGTTTTCTCTATTACACTACTTTCTCACTCTATATTGATTCTTATCTAGTTATAATTTGCTTTTGTTTTATTCTGTCCAAACTTTTGACTTGCCATCCATTGTTTTACAATTGTATGCTTTTACTGCAAGTTTGCATCTTAAACTAATTTAGTTAATTATGGATAGTAGATCCTGCTGTATTAAATGGGGTTTCGCTAAATACTGAATTATTTTATTTAATCATTTGCTTTTTAAAATGTATTTTATTAATGTTATGGGTGTAAGGGCAGCACGGTGGCTCAGTGGTTAGCACTTAATAACTGACAGCAAAGTGACTGCCATATCCACAAGCTATTTAACCAATCTCTGTCTTTTTCTAATGGAGGATTGGCCTGTGAACCTTAGCGGACTACAGCTGACTACCAATTTCCGATGTCACAACAGTGACTACACTTCAAAAGAATGAAATTCACTGTGAGGTGCATTTGGAGCAGATTGGTAACATGTTAGTTTATGTCCATTTGAGGCTCTATGGTAGTGCTCCTACTCCTGGACCGAAAGGCCTGGGTTCATGTCTTTCTACTATATCATTGGTATCTGTGTGGACACAACAACTGGACATTTCGGGTCACCAGATCTGAAATGTTAACTCTGATTTCTCTTCACAGATGCTGCCAGACCTGCTGAACCTTTCCAGCAACTCCTGTTTTTGTTGTTGACAGTCCTGAACGCTGTGTTGCCTGCCTGGTACCCAGATTCAGGATAAGTCATCTGGGCTGCAGAGGAACTTGGAGCTAGAGGGGAAATTTGTTATTCTAATTTAATAAGCTTCTTTTTCATTATATCTGTTTCCATTCAACTGTTGATATATTTCGATATAGTGCCCCAGCAGGCACTGTTTAACTTTTTTTTTGTCTTCCTGTTTAAGACCTTTATATTTTAAATGTTGATTTGATTTATTATTGTTACATGTACCTACGTACAGTGAAAAGTTTTGTTTTGGATGCAGTACAGACAGATCATACCATACAAAGTGCATAAGGATAATAAAACAGAGTGGGGATAGAATGTTACCGCTGCAGAGAAAGTGCACAAAGAGCAAAATCATCATTAAATATAAAATTTGAGAAGTCCATTAAGAAGTCTCACAACAGTGGGGAAAAAAGCTGTTCTTGAATCTGTTGGTATATGTATTTATGTTTTGTATCTCTGCCTGGCGGAAGAGGTTGGAAGAGATTATAAACAGGTGTATCTAGTCCTGTGCTAAGTTAAAAATCACACAATACCAGGCTATAGTCCAACAGGTCTAATTGGAAGCACACTAGCTTTCAGAGTGTCGCTCCTTCATCAGGTGTTGTGTAAGACACGGAATTTATAACAGAAGTTTACAGTGTGATGTAACTGAAATTATACATTGAAAAATACCTTGATTGTTTGTTGAGTCTTTCATCTGTTTGAATACTGTAATAGTTTCACTTCTTTCATGTGTAAATCACAAAACTTTTTTTTAAGAAGTTACATTCTCAGGTTAACTGTAACAATTGGTGTTAGCCAGACAATATGTTGAAGGTGTTAGCCCCCTGTGTTTCTCTGTCTGTGCCATAATGTTTAGACTAAAAAGTGAGATAACAGAGTCTTTTTTGAGGAGTTTTTGAGCAAAGTACATTGTAATTTTGCAAGTACAAATTCACCCCACAAACGTATATGTATATGTATGTATGTGTGTGTGTCTATGTGGGGTGGGGAGTTGTGAGTGTGACAGAGAGAGTGTATATGTGTGCGTAAGTAAGTGTCGAGTGTCTTAAGTCTGTAAGGGAGTGCATGTGGGAGTATGTGTGTGTGTCTATCTGGGGTGGGGGATTGTGAGTGTCTGTGACAGACCTGTGCTGTACCTGTCCTGAGCATGTTTGATGAGGACAGTATTGAGGAGGTTTTACTTTGGTTTAAAAGAGGAGAGAGAGCTTTACTTTTTATTTAACCAAGTACTGTACCTTGTCCTGGTTGTGTTTAATGGGGACAGCAAATAAAAAGACTTTTAACCTGAAAGTAAAGGAGGAGAAGTAGAATGAGCTTTACTCTGTATCTAACCATGCACTGTCCCTGTCCTGGGAGTGTTTGATGGAGACAGTGTCGAGGAAGCTTTACTTCTTGTTTAAAAGAGAAAAATGTTCTAATGAGGAAACATGAGCAGCTTGGATTTAAATTACAAAACAGAACCAAAAAGGTAATAATTTCCAGATTGCTACTTGAAACAAAAACTAATTGGCACAGGTCAAGAAGATTAAAGAGGTAAACATGTGGCCAAAGATTGGTGTGAGGGTTTGGGTTCAGATTTATCTGACATTGGAACCGTGGCGAAGGAGAAGCTGTTTGGATGGGATGGAGCAGATGTAGAAAACGTTTTCTGAATGGGAAAGGCTTCAGAAATCTGAAGCACAAAGGGACTTGAAAATCCTGATTCAGGATTTTCTCAAAGTTAACATGCAGGTTCTTTTGGCAGTTAGGAAGGCAAATGCAACGTTGGCATTGATTTCAAAAGGCTAGTCTGGAAGAGCAAAGATGCACCACTAAGGTTGGATGAGGCTCTGGTCAGACTACATTTGGAATATTGTCAGCATTTTGGGATCTAAGAACGGATGTGGCCTTGGAGGGGTCAAGAAGAGCTTTACAAGAGTAATCAATGGAATAAAGGGCTTGTCATTTGAGGAGAAACTGGGTCTATACTCGATAGAATTTAGAAAGATGAGGGGGGATCTGATTGAAACTTACAGAATACTGAGATACCTGGATGTGGAGATGCTGTTTCCACCAGTAGGAGAGACTCAGACCTGAGGGCACAACCTCAGAGTGAAGGTACAACCCTTTCGAACTGAGTTGAGTTTGATATTTTTTCAGCCAGAGGATAGTTAATCTGTAGAACCCATTGCCACAAAGGGTTGTGGAGGCCAAGTCATTGAGTGTATTGAAGACAAATAGATAAATTCGAGGTTAGTAAGGGGATCACAGATATGGGGAGAAGTCAGGAGAATGGGTTTGAGAAACTTATCAGCTATGGTCAGCCAAACAGCCCAATTCTGCTCCTTTATCTTAAGGTCTTATGCATTGGCTATAGGCCAGATGTTGGAAAGTGAGATCAGAATGTCTGTCCAAAGAATTATGGGACTCTGGTTATTTCTGTTCCTCCCTCTTGCTGAAAGTCTCCAGCATTTTATGTTTTTACATTAATAAGGTTGGTTAGTTTAGTCAGCTGGCATTGACGTGAAGGGCTGAAAAGGTTCTTTCTGTGCCATAACCTTTCTATGGTTCTAATCTGAGCATGGCTTCCCACCGACCTTCCTGCATAGTGAACCACAACATCTTGCTCCGTAAGGCTGCTCTTTCTGTCTTAGATTTTGAGAGACAAACTTTGAGTATTTTCAGGGATACGTTTCACCATTCCTTTTTCAAAGTCCATCTCCATAGCATGGTGAGTCACATGAGCTTTGTATCCAGGTAGAATGGCTGACTATCTATTGTTTAGACACAACTCTCTTTTATCTTGTAAGTAAGTGGACTATTTAAAACACAACCCTTTGCAACCTGACATATTCAACAATTTTTCACAAGACTCTCAGTTGATTTGTTCATGGTCTGCTGCCTTGTTTCCAAGTACAAATAGTTTGCACCTTACTCTGAGTGAAAAAAATTGGTTCCCCTTTTAATCTCTAACAATTAAACCATCCAGACACACTGTCAGACAGACCCAGAACAGGCCAAGTGACCACTTTCATTTTTACCTTAAGATAAGGACACATTCCCAAAAATATTTCAATCTTATAAATCTCATAATTGTACCATGCTCTATGAACTATATTTTCACTTCCGCATGCTCCTCCACTGATGCGTTACAAATTGGTGGTTGCTGAATGTCTATCAAAGACTTGAGATGCCATTGTGTGTGATAGTTCAGTTATAAGCTGTATCATTTCGGCAGCTGTAGAAACAGCTTGAATCTGCCTACTTTCTGGCAAACAACCAGAGATTAGATGGAGATGGTTGAATGGTTCAAATATGTTATCGCCTACATTCTCCTCAGCAGTGGATGTTTGAAACTGTCTTCCACAAATGGCAGTAGATGCAAGATCAGTTGTTCTTTTTGAATCTGAGATTTTTAAAAGCACATTAAGGAATATGGGTAAAAGGCAGGTATATGGATGTAGGCCACAGATCAGCCATGAATGGTAGAACAGACTCGAATGGCTAAATGGCCTACTCCTTTCCAATGTTTTGCATGATTAGCAAACTTGGAAACATTACATTTTACTCCCTCATTCACATCATTGGTACACACTGTGAAGAGCTCTGATCCTAGTGGTACTCAGCACTGCCTTCCACTTTACAAAAACCACCCATTTATTCATACTCTCTGTTTACTGTCTATGGTCACCTCCTTTAGTATCTTGGGATGTAGATTATCAGGTTCCAGGGATTTATCAGCTTTCAGAACCATTAATTTCTTCAGTTTTTTTTTCCAGAACTAATTTCCTTCAATTCCTCCTTTCCATCAAACCCTTGCTTCCCTTACATTTCTGGGAAGTCATTTGTGTTTCCTGCTGTGAAGATAGAACTAAAATTATTGTTTAATCCTTGATTATCATAGATTTGTCTGTTTCAGATTGTAAGGGGCCTGTATTTGACATTACATATTTATATAAGGTTTTATGTTACTTACGAGTTTTCTCTCATACTCTATTGTTCTATTCTTAATCAACGACTTGGTCCTCCTTGGCCGAATTCTAAACTGCTCCCTGTCCTCAGGCTTGCTACTTTTTAAAGTAACTTTATATGATTCCTCTTTGAATCTAATGCTATCCTTAATTTATTTTGTTAGCCATAGTTGGGCACTTTTATTGTTGTATTTTTTGAAAGGAATATAAATCTTGGTTAAGAGGTTAGACAGGTTGGGTCTGTAGCCATTAGAGTTAAGAAGAATAAGAGGTGATCTTATTGAAACATACAAGATCATGAGGAGCCTTCGCAGGGTGGATGATTTAAAAAAAAGTCCCCATGTTGAAGAGACTAGAACATGGGGACTCAGATTCAGAAGTAAGGGGTGTCCCATTTAAAACAGAGGTGTGTATGTTATTCTTTTGGACGACCGAGAATCTTTGGAACTCTTTCCAGAGAGTGGGAAAGTGGAGTCTTTGACTACTTTTGAGGAAGAGATAGATTAAATTCTTGTTGTCAGGAATCTTGAGGTTATTGAGAATAGGGAGAAAAGTGGAACTACGGCCACAATCAGATCAGCTATGGTCTTATTCAGTGGCAGAGCAGGCTTTTGAGTTGAAATTGAATGTTTGTATGCATATTCAGATGTGATTTGACCTTGATTTGTAGTGGCAACAAACTAAAATTAATAGCATTGAGTCAGTTGGGTCTCCAGGTTGCCTTCTGATCTTAGCTTGGGTTGAATTTCACTGTAGTTGATAGGGAAAAACAATGGAAAGAGATGAGAAACCTTCAGTGCTTCAGCTAGGTAGAGAGTTATTGTTGTTGCTGGCCCTGACCAACAACTGTGAATTGAAAGAATGTGGTCCTAATCTTTAAAAATTTGCAGATGATATCAAAAAACAAGCTTCTGGACTGAGGGGGAAAAATGAAGACTTGAAGATTCAGTGCGTTGTGCTTCAGTTGGACAGGGCATTAGTGGAACCACATCTCAGGTACTGTCTGAAGTTTTGGTTGCCTTATTTAAGGAAGGATGTAAATACAATGGAAGTGGTTCAGAGGAGGTTTACTAGCTTGGTACCTGAAATGAGTGGTTATCTTCTGAGAATAGTTTGGACAGAGTGGGCTTGTTTCTACTGGAGTTGAGAACAGTGAGAGATAACTTGATTGAATTATATAAGATCCTGAATGGTCTTGACAAAGTGGATCTGGACTAGATGTTGCCAAGGTTGGAGGGTTTAAGCTCGAGGGAGAGGCTCAATAGGCTGGGGCTATTTTCCCTGAAGCATCACAGGCTGAAGGGTGACCTTATAGAGGTTTATAAAATCATGAGGGGCATGGATAGGGTGAATAGACAAGGTCTTTTTCTCCGGGTAGGGGAGTCCAATACAGAAAGTATAGATTTAAGGTGAGAGGGGAAAGATTTAAAAGGGACCTAAGGGGCAACATTTTCACGCAGAGGGTGGTGTGTGTATGGAATGAGCTGCCGGAGGAAGTGGTGGAGGCTGGTACAAATACAATATTTAAAAGGCATCTGAATGATATATGAATAGGAAGAGTTCTAGAGGGATATAGGCCAATTGCTGGCAAATGGGACTAGATTAATTTGGGATAGCTGATCGGCATGGATGGGTTGGACCAAAGGGTCTGTCTCAGTGCTGTACATCTCTGTGACTCTTGTGAGTCAGTCTGACCTGGGGTTGGTGAGAGCTCCCTCTTTTAAAATTAGTGGGTTCCCTTTCAGGACAGAGATGATGAGACATTTTCTCTCTCAGAATGTTACGAGACTTTGGAACTCTGTCTCAGAAGGTGCTGGAGACAGGGTCATTCATTATTCTGTAGGTGGGCCAAAACAGACTTTTATTAGACTGGGGAATCAGAAGTTATGGGGAAAGTAGAATTCAATATACAGCACGATCACTAATTGAATAGTGACCGAGGGCCTGAATGGTCAACTCTGCTCTGAATTTGCATTTTGATATGACTTTCCACCATCTACAGTCTCACTATTTCCAACTTGTATGGAATAGGGAACAATACAAAAATCTACAGCCAAACAAGAAAAAAAAAACACCTTCTCAAAGACAGTTGTAGAAGGTGTACAGTTGTAAGCAATATATTCTCCCCTCGCTAACAATGCATAAATTCCATGACTGGATAAAAATAAAATTTTTAGATGCTATACTGAGGTATCAGGCAAGCCGGTTAAATTAACTTCCAGCAGCTGCACAAGCTCCTTGCACCCTCTGCTGGTTTACTGTAGCAACGATGTGGAATTGCCAGTGTTGGACTGGGATGGACAAAGTTAAAATTCACACAAAACCAGTTATAATCCAACAAGTTTATTTGGAAGCATTAGCTTTCAGAGTGCTGCTCCTTCATTAGTTAGTAAGTACAAGTCTGAGGCCCCAGGAAACCCTCTGAAGTGACTTTAGTTTGATGCATGGTCAGATTTATTCTCGACCCACAGTTTACTTCAATTGTGCTGATAAATGCATTTTGGAAAAAAAACCTGAGCTTTACTGTGCAGGGACTCGCCTAAATCTGACTCCATATCTCTTGTGCATTATCGTTTTGTGTAATTGACCTCCGGGAGTTGGAGAAAGAAAAACGGCCTCCACTTCTCGCTCTGACAATGAGGCGTTCTTCCTCCAGTCGTCCGGTGGCTAGGATTTGGCAGTGGAGGAGGCCCAGGACATGCATCTCCTTGGTAGAGTGGGAGGGGGAGTTGAAGTAGTTAGCCACTGGGCGGTAGGTATTTTGTGTGTATGTGTCCCAGAGATGTTCCATGAATTGGGATCCTGTCTCCCCAATGTAGAGGAGACCACATCGAGAGCAACGGACAGAGTAGATGAGGTGTTTGGATGTGAAAAGATCCTTTGGGGCCTTGAACGGAGGTGAGGTGTGGGGACAGGTTTTATACGTTGGCGGCAAGGGATGGTGCAGGCTCCTACTGGAGAGTTTGCAGCGATAAGTTACCGCTGTGATGCAGTGAAGACTTGGCAGAGCCAGAGTTGCTCACCTTCCTTGATTCCTGTGCAGTTGAATAGTCTCCTTCTGGAGTAGTGTGTGCAGTTCTGGTTGTTGGAGAGCGTTCAGGAAAGATTTACCAGGATGTTGCTGGGACTCGAGGGCTTGAGTTATAAATTTTGGCTGGATAGGCTAGGACTTTTTCCAATGGAGCATAAAACTTGAGGGGTAACCTTAGAGAGGTTTATAAAATCATGAGAGGCATAGATAAGGTGAATAGCAAAATTCTTTTCCCTCAGTTGGGGAAGTTCAAAACAAAGGGGCATATTTTTAAGGTCAGAGGAGAAAGATTTGAAAAGGATATGAGGGGCAACTTGTTGACACAGAGTGGTTCGTGTGTGGAATGAACTGCCAGAGGATGTTACAAGAATTGGAATAATAGATACAAGTACAGTTACAACATTTAAAAAAAACATTTGGAAAAGAAGATGAATAGGAAAGGACTAGTTTAGTTTGGGAACACAGTTGCTGTAGACTAGTTGGACAGAAGGGTCTGTTTCTGTGCTGTGTGACTCTAAGATAAAGAGGTAATATGTGGTCCAGAGGTGAACTGGTGCGAGTGAGGGCCATAGGAGTAAATATCACCACCAATCTGTCCTGGTCCATCCGCATCAACACTACAGTCAAGAAAGCACATCAACGCCTCTACTTCCTCAGGAGAATGAGAAAATTCGACATGTCCACAAAGACTCTCACCAATTTTTAAAGATGCACCATAGAAAGCATCCTATCCAAATGCATCACAGCTTGGAATGGCAACTGCTCTGCCCAAGACTGCCAGAAATTCCAGAGTTGTGAATGCAAACCAGTCCATCACACAAATCAGCCTTCCATCCATTGACTCTGTCTACACTTCCCATTGCCTCGGGAAAGCAGCCAACATAATCAAAGACCCCTTCCACCCTGGTTATGCACTCTTTCACCATCTTCCATTGGGCAGAAGATACAAAAGAGTGAAAACGTACCAACAAATTTAAGAACAGCTTCTTCCCCACTGTTATCAAACTTATGAACAGACATCTCATATATTCAAGTTGATCTTTCAATGCATCTTCTCTGTAGTTGTAACATCATATTCTGCATTCTATTTTATTACCCGAATGGATTTATGTAAGGTATGATGTACCTGGATGGCACACAAAATAGTACATTTCATTATATCTCGGTACATGTGACATTAAAATTTAGCTCAAATTCCAATTAGGTTTCTGTGCAGGCGATGTCTGGGGTTTTGTCCAGACACAGGATATGATTCGATCATCAAAATCTCTGCTGCAGACACCTCAAGGAAGCAGCAAGGTGATTGGATGGATGATGGAGATCTATGAGAACTGCAGCATTGAGAACAGGAGCATTTTCCTCAGAAGAGCCAAAACCTCTAACTCAGCACCCTCACCACCCTCTAACACAGCACCCTCACCACCCTCTAACTCAGCACCCTCACCACCCTCCAACACAGCACCCTCACCACCCTCTAACTCAGCACCCTCACCACCCTCTAACACAGCACCCTCACCACCCTCTAACACAGCACCCTCCAACACAGCACCCTCACCACCCTCTAACTCAGCACCCTCACCACCCTCCAACACAGCACCCTCACCACCCTCTAACTCAGCACCCTCACCACCCTCTAACACAGCACCCTCACCATCCTCCAACACAGCACCCTCACCACCCTCTAACTCAGCACCCTCACCACCCTCTAACTCAGCACCCTCACCACCCTCTAACACAGCACTCTCACCACTCTCTAACACAGCACTCTCACCACCCTCTAACACAGCACCCTCACCACCCTCTAACACAGCACCTTCACCACCCTCCAACACAGCACTCTCA
This sequence comes from Chiloscyllium plagiosum, assembly GCF_037043375.1. Classification (NCBI taxonomy): domain Eukaryota; kingdom Metazoa; phylum Chordata; class Chondrichthyes; order Orectolobiformes; family Hemiscylliidae; genus Chiloscyllium; species Chiloscyllium plagiosum. The sequence goes on along the minus strand of NW_028270141.1, from coordinate 116,799,455 downwards.
CCACCCTCTAACACAGCACCCTCACCACCCTCTAACACAGCACCCTCACCACCCTCTAACACAGCACCTTCACCACCCTCCAACACAGCACTCTCACCACCTTCCGACATTGCACTCTCACCACCCTCCGACATAGCACCCTCACCACCCTCTAACACAGCACCCTCACCTTCTAACACAGCACCCTCACCCTCCAACATAGCACCCTCACTATCCCCAAGAACAGTACACTCACCACCTTCCAACACAGCCCCCTCACCACCCTCCAGCACAGCACCCACACCCTCCAACACAGCACTCTCACTATCCTCCAACACAGCATCCTCACCCACCAAAACAGCATCCTCACCAATCTTTGACACATCACCTACACCACCCTCCAACACAGCACCGTCATCCTCCAACACAGCACCCACACACCCCAAAACAGCAACCATAGTCCACTACAGCACTCTCACCACCCTCCAACACAGCTTCCATCCCTTCCAATACAGCACCCTCACCCTCCGTAACAGCATCCACACTATCCTCCAACACAGTGCCCTCGCCCTCCGACACAGCACCCTCACCACCCTCCGACACAGACCCTCACCATCCGACACAGCACACTAACCCTCTGACACAGTACCCTCATCTTCCAACCCAGCATCCTCACCATCCTCCGATACAGCATCCTCACCCTCCAACACACTACCCTCACCCTTCAACACAACACTCTCCCACTCCAAAACAGCACCCTCACCACCCTCCAACACAGCACCCTCACCCTCGAACACAGCACCCTCGCCACCCGCCGACACAGTACCCTCACCCTCCAACACAGCACCCTCACCACCCGCCGACAAAGTACCCTCACCCTCTGACACAGTACCCTCACCTTCCAACCCAGCATCCTCACCACCCTCCGACACAGTACCCTCACCCTCCAACACAGCCTCCTCACCACTCTCCACTACAGCATTCTCACCACCCTCCACTACAGCTTCCTCACCCTCCAACACAGTACCCTCACCCTTCAACACAGCACCCTCACCCTCCGACATAGCATCCTCATCACCTTCCGACACAGCACCTTCACCACCCTCCAACACAGTAACCTCACCCACCAATACAGCACCCTCACCCTAAGACACAGCACACTCATCACCCCCCAACACAGCTTCCTCACCCTCCAACACAGTACCCTCACCCTCCAACACAGCACCCTCACCCTCCAACACAGCATCCTCCGCCTCCAACACAGTACCCTCACCCAATATAGCACCAACCCTCCAAATCAGCATCCTCACCAACCTTCAACACATCACTCTCACCCTCCAACACAGCACTGCCAACACTTGCTGACACAGCAGCCTATCCTCCAAAACCCTCACCAACCTCCAAAACACTCCTCTCACCACCCTCCAATACAGAACCCTCACTCTCCATCACAGGATCCTCACCCTCCAACACTGCACCCTCACCCTCCAACATAGCAACCTCATCAATCTCCAACACAGCACCATGATCACCCTCCAACACACAACACTCTCACCATACTTAAACAGCACTCTCACTCTCCAACACAGCACCCACAACCCTCAAAAGAGCAGCCTCACTACCTCCAACACAGCACCTTTACCCTCCAACCCAACACCATCACCCTCCAGCACAACATCCTCACAACGCTCCAACACAGAACCCTCACCACACTCCAACACAACGCTCTCCTCCAACTCAGCACCCTCCCACTCTGACACAACACCCTCACCCTCCATCATCCTCACTATCCTCCAACACAGCACCGTCACCCTTCAACCCAACATTCTCCCCCTCCGACACAGTACTCTCACCCTCGAACCCAGCATCCTCAACACCCTCCAACACAGCACCCTCACCCTTCAACACAGCACCCTCACCCTCCGACACAGCATCCTCATCGCCTTCCGACACAGCACCTTCACCACCCTCCAACACAGTAACCTCACCCACCAACACAGCACCCTCATCCTCCGACACAGCACCCTCACCACTCTCCGACACAGGACCCTCACCCTCCGACACAGTACCCCCACCCTCCGACACAGTACCCCCAAGGTCCGACACAGTACCCACACCCTCCAACACAGAACCCTCACCACACTCCAACACAACACTCTCCTCCAACTCAGCACCCTCCCACTCTGACACAACACCCTCACCCTCCATCATCCTCACTATCCTCCAACACAGCACCGTCACCCTTCAACCCAACACTCTCCCCCTCCGACACAGTACTCTCACCCTCGAACCCAGCATCCTCAACACCCTCCAACACAGCACCCTCACCCTTCAACACAGCACCCTCACCCTCCGACATAGCATCCTCATCACCTTCCGACACAGCACCTTCACCACCCTCCAACACAGTAAACTCACCCACCAACACAGCACCCTCACCCTAAGACACAGCACCCTCACCACCCCCCAACACAGCACCCTCACCCTCCAACACAGCACCCTCACCCTAAGACACAGCACCCTCACCACCCCCCAACACAGCACCCTCACCCTCCGACACAGCACCCTCACCACTCTCCGACACAGGACCCTCACCCTCCGACACAGTACCCCCACCCTCCGACACAGTACCCCCACCGTCCGACACAGTACCCACACCCTCCAACACAGCACCCTCACCACCCTCCGACAAAGTACCCTCACCATCCGACACAGAACACTCACCCTCCGACACAGCAGCCTCACCAACCTCCGACAGTCCCCTCACCCTCCGACACAGCACCCTCACCCTCCGACACAGCACCCTCACCACCCTCTGACACAGTACGCTCACCCTCCGACACAAGATCCTCACCACCCTCCGACACAGCATCCTCATCACCTTCCGACACAGCGCCTTCACCACCCTCCAACACAGTAACCTCACCCACCAACACAGCACCCTCACCCTAAGACACAGCACCCTCATCACCCCCCAACACAGCACCCTCACCCTCCAACACAGCACCCTCATCCTCCGACACAGCACCCTCACCACTCTCCGACACAGGACCCTCACCCTCCGACACAGTACCCCCACCGTCCGACACAGTACCCCCACCGTCCGACACAGTACCCCCACCCTCCGACACAGTACCCCCACCGTCCGACACAGTACCCCCACCCTCCAACACAGAACCCTCACCACACTCCAACACAACATTCTCCTCCAACTCAGCACCCTCCCACTCTGACACAACACCCTCACCCTCCATCATCCTCACTATCCTCCAACACAGCACCGTCACCCTTCAACCCAACACTCTCCCCCTCTGACACAGTACTCTCACCCTTGAACCCAGCATCCTCAACACCCTCCAACACAGCACCCTCACCCTTCAACACAGCACCCTCACCCTCCGACACAGCACCCTCACCACTCTCCGACAAAGTACCCTCACCATCCGACACAGAACCCTCACCCTCCGACATAGCAGCCTCACCAACCTCCGACACAGTCCCCTCACCCTCCGACACAAGACCCTCACCACCCTCCGACACAGTACCTTCAACCTCCAACACAGCACCCTCACCCTCCAACACAGCATCCTCACCACCCTCCGACACAGCACCCTCACCCTCCGACACAGCACCCTCACCACCCTCCGACACAGCACCCTCACCCTCCGACACAGCACCCTCACCACCCTCCAACAAGCACCCTCACCATCCGACACAGCACCCTCACTCTCCAACACAGCACCCTCACCCTCCAACACAGCACCCTCACCACCCTTTGACACTGTACGCTCACCTTCCAACACAGTACCCTCAAACTCCAACACAGCACCCTCACCCTCCGACACAGCACACTCAGCACCACCCTCCGACACAGCACACTCACCACCCTCCGACAGCACCCTCACCACCCTCCAACAAGCACCCTCACCCTCCGACACAGCACCCTCACCACCCTCCAACAAGCACCCTCACCCTCCGACACAGCACCCTCACCACCCTCCGACACAGCATCCTCACCACCCTCCGACACAGCACACTCACCTTCCAACACAGCACCCTCACCCTCCGACACAGCACACTCAGCACCACCCTCCGACACAGCACACTCACCACCCTCCGACACAGCACCTCACCACCCTCCGACACAGCATCCTCACTCTCCAACACAATACCCTCACCCTCCAACACAGCACCCTCACCACCATTTGACACAGTAACCTCACCCTCCGACACAGCACCCTCACCCTCCAACACAGTACCCTCACCACCCTTTGACACTGTACCCTCACCCTCCAACACAGTACCCTCAAACTCCAACACAGCACCCTCACCCTCCGACACAGCACACTCACCACCCTCCGACACAGCATCCTCACCACCCTCCGACACAGCATCCTCACTCTCCAACACAATACCCTCACCCTCCAACACAGCACCCTCACCACCATTTGAAACAGTACCCTCACCCTCCGACACAGCACCCTCACCCTCCGACACAGCACACTCACCACCCTCCGACACAGCATCCTCACCACCCTCCGACACAGCATCCTCACTCTCCAACACAATACCCTCACCCTCCAACACAGCACCCTCACCACCATTTGAAACAGTACCCTCACCCTCCGACACAGCATCCTCACCCTCCAACACACTACCCTCACCCTTCAACACAACACTCTCCCACTCCAACACAGTACCCTCAGCCACTAACACAGCAACCTCACCCTCCAACAGAGCACCCTCACCACCATCCGACAGCACCCTCACCCTCCAACACAGTACCCTCACCACCCTCCAACACAGTACACTCACACCCCAACACAGTACCCTCACCACTCTCCACTACAGCATCCTCACCCTCCAACACACTACCCTCACCCTTCAACACAACACTCTCCCACTCCAACACAGTACCCTCAGCCACTAACACAGCAACCTCACCCTCCAACAGAGCACCCTCACCACCATCCGACAGCACCCTCACCCTCCGACACAGCACCCTCACCACCCACCGACACAGTACCCTCACCCTCCAACCTAGCATCCTCAACACACTCCAACACAGCACCCTTACCATCCAACACAGCACCCTCACCCTCCGACACAGCACCCTCACCACTCTCCAACACAGTAAACTCACCCACCAACACAGCACCCTCACCCTACGACACAGCACCCTCACTCTCAGACACAGTACCCCCACCCTCCGACACAGCACCCCCACCTTCCGACACAGTACCCTCATCCTCCAACACAGCATCCTCACCACAATCCGCTACAGCATCCTCACCCTCTGACACAGCACCCTCACCCTCCAACACAGTACCCTCACCCTCCAACACAGCATCCTCACCACCCTCCAACACAGCACCCTACCCCTCTACCACAGTACACTCACCTTCCGACACAGCACCCTCACCCTCCAACACAGCATCCTCACCACCCTCCAACACTGCACCCTCACCACTCTCCGACACAGCACCCTTACCCTCTGACATAGTACCCTCACCTTCCAACACAGCATCCTCACCCTCCAACACAGTGCCCTCCCCCTCCAACACAGCATCCTCACCACCATCCACTACAGTACCCTCACCCTCCAACACAGTACCCTCACCCTCCAACACAGCACCCTCACCCTCCAACACAGTGCCCTCACCCTCCAACACAGCATCGTCCCCACACTCCACTACAGCATCCTCACCCTCCAACACTGTACCCTCACCCTCCAACACAGCACCCTCACCCTCCAACACAGCACCCTCACCCTCCAACACAGCACCCTCACCCTCCAACACAGTACCCTCACCCTCCAACACAGCTTCATCACCACCCTCCAACACAGCACCCTACCCCCTCCGACACAGTACCCTCACCCTCCGACACAACACTCTCGCCACCCTCCGACACAGCACCCTCACCTTCCAACCCAGAATACTCACACCCTCCGACACAGCACCCTCACCCTCCAACACAGTACCCTCACCCTACAACACAGTACCCTCACTCTCCAACACTACGTCCTCACCGCACTCCACTACAGCATCCTCACCCTCCAACACTGTACCCTCAGCCTCCAACAATGCACCCTCGCCCTCCAACACAGTACCTTACCCTCCAACACAGCACCCTCAAACTCCGACACAGTACCCTCACCACCCTCCAACACAGTGCCCTCATCCTCTGACACAGTACCCTCACCCTCCAACACAGCATCCTCACCACCCACCGACACAGCACCCTCACCACCCTCCAACACTGTACCCTCACCCTCTGACACAGTACCCTCACCCTCCAACACAGTACCCTCACTCTTCAACACTACGTCCTCACCACACTCCACTACAGCATCCTCACCCTCCAACACTGTACCCTCACCCTCCAACACTGTACCCTCACCCTCCAACAATGCACCCTCGCCCTCCAACACAGTACCCTCACCCTCCAACACAGCACCCTACCCCTCCGACACAGTACCCTCACCATCCGACACAGCACCCTCAAACTCCGACACAGTACCCTCACCACCCTCCAACACAGCACCCTCACCCTCTGACACAGTACCCTCACCCTCCAACACAGCACCCTCAACACCCTCCAACACAGTGCCCTCACCCTCCAACACAGCATCCTCACCACCCTCCAACACAGCACCCTCACCCTCCAACACAGTACCCTCACCTTCCAACACAGCATCCTCACCACACTCCACTACAGCATCCTCACCCTCCAACACTGTACCCTCACCCTCCAACACAGCACCCTCACCCTCCAACACAGTGCCCTCACCCTCCAACACAGCATCCTCACCACCCTCCGACACAGTACCCTCACCCTCCGACACAGCACGCTCACCCTCCAACACAGTATCCTCATCCTCCGACACAGTACCCACACCATCCGACACAGCACCCTCACCCTCCAACACAGTACCCTCACCTTCCAACCCAGCATCCTCACCACCCTCCAACACAGCACCCTCACCCTTCAACACAACCCTCACCCTCCAACACAGCATCCTCAACACCCTCCAACCCAGCATCCTCACCCTCCGACACAGTACCCTCACCCTCCGACACAGTACCCTCACCCTCCAACATAGTACCCTCACCCTCCAACACAGTATCCTCACTACCCTCCACTACAGCATCCTCACCTTCCAACACAGCACCCTCACCAGCCTCCAACACAGCACCCTCACCCTCCTACACTGCATCCTCATCACCCTGCAACACTCTACCCTCACCCTCCAACACTGCACCCTCACCTTCCAACCCAGCATCCTCACCACCCTCCAACACAGCACCCTCACCCACCAACACAGTAATCTCACCCTCCAACACAGTATCCTCACCACCCTCCACTACAGCATCCTCACCCTCCAACACAGTACCCTCACCCTCCATCAAAGCGCCCTCACCCTCCGACACAGTACCCTCACCCTCCAACACAGCATCCTCACCACTCTCCACTACAGCATCCTCCCATCCAACACAGTACCCTCCAACACAGCACCCTCAGCACCCTTCAACACAGCACCCTCCCCACCCTCCGATACAGCATCCTCACCACCCTCAGACACAGTACCCTCACCCTCCAACACAGCACCCTCACCCTCCGACACAGTACCCTCACCCACCGACACAGTACCCTCACCCTCCAACCCAGCATCCTCACCACCCTCCAACACAGCACCCTCACCCTCCAAAACTCTACCCTCACCCTCCAACACAGCACACTCACCACCCTCCAACACAGCACCCTCACCCTCCGACACAGCATCCTCACCTTCCAACCCAACATCCTCACCACCCTCCGACACTGCACCCTCACCACCCTCCGACACAGCACCCTCACCCTCTGATACAGTACCCTCACCCTCCTACACAGCATTCTCACCACCCTCCACTACAGCATCTTCACCTCCTTCCACTACAGCATCCTCACTCTCCAACACAGTGCCCTGACCCTCCAACACAGCTTCCTCACCATACTCCACTACAGCACCCTCACCCTCCAACACAGTACCCTCAACCTCCAACAAAGCATCCTCACCACCCTTCGAAACACAGCACCCTACCCCTCCGACACAGTGCCCTCACCCTCCGACACAGTACCCTCACCCTCCGACACAGCATCCTCACCACCCTCCGACACAGCACCCAAACCTTCCAACCCAGCATACTCACCACCCTCCGACACAGCACCCTCACCCTCCAACACAGAACCCTCACCTTCCAACACAGCATCCTCACCCACCAACACTGTACTCGCACCCTCCAACACTGTACCCTCACCCTCCAACACAGCATCCTCACCACCCTCCAACACAGTACCCTACCTCTCCGACACAGTACCCTCACCCTCCGACACAGCACGCTCACCCACCAACACAGTACCCTCACCCTCCAACACAGTACCCTCACCTTCCAACCCAGCATCCTCACCACCCTCCAACACAGCACCCTCACCCTTCAACACAACACTCTCCCACTCCAACCCAGCATCCTCACCACCCTCCGACACAGCACCCTCACCCTCCAACACAGAACCCTCACCTTCCAACACAGCATCCTCACCCACCAACACTGTACTCGCACCCTCCAACACTGTACCCTCACCCTCCAACACAGCATCCTCACCACCCTCCAACACAGTACCCTACCTCTCCGACACAGTACCCTCACCCTCCGACACAGCACGCTCACCCACCAACACAGTACCCTCACCCTCCAACACAGTACCCTCACCTTCCAACCCAGCATCCTCACCACCCTCCAACACAGCACCCTCACCCTTCAACACAACACTCTCCCACTCCAACCCAGCATCCTCACCACCCTCCGACACAGTACCCTCACCATCCGACACAGTACCCTCACCCTCCAACACAGCACCCTCATCACCCACCGACACAGCACCCTCAACCTCCGACACAGTACCCTCACCCTCCGACACAGCATCCTCACCACCAACCGACACAGCACCCACACCCTTCAACACAACATTCTCCCACTCCAAAACAGTACCCTCACCCTCCAACACAGTACCCTCACCCTCCAACGCAGCACCATCACCCTCTGACAAAACACCCTCAACCTCCGACGCAGTACCCTCACCCTCCGACACAGTACCCTCACCCTCCAACACAGTACCCTCACCCTCCAACACAGCACCATCACCCTCTGACAAAACACCCTCAACCTCCGACACAGCACCCTCACCACCTTGCGACACAGTACCCTCACCCTCCGACACAATACCCTCACCCTCCAACCCAGCATCCTCACCACCCTCCAACACAGCACCCTCACCCTCCGACACAACACCCTCACCCTCCGACACAGCACCCTCACCACCCTCCGACACAGCACCCTCACAATCCGAAACAGCACCCTCACCACCCTCCGACACAGTACCCTCAGCCACCAACACAGCACCCACACCCACCAACACAGTACCCTCACCCTACAGCACAGCACCCTCACCACCCTCCGATACAGTACCCTCACCCTCTGACACTGCACCCTCACCAACCTCCGATACAGTACCCTCACCCTCTGACACTGCACCCTCACCACCCTCCGATACAGGACCCTCACCTTCCAAACCAGCATCCTCACCACCCTCCAACACAGTACATTCACCCTCTGACACAGCACCCTCACCACCCTCCGACACAGCACCCTCACCCTCCAATACAGTACCTTCACCCTCTGACACAGTACCCCCACCCTCCGACACAGCACCCTCACCCTCCAACACAGCATCCTCACCACCCTCCGACGCAGCACCCTCATCATCCGACACAGTACCCCCACCCTCCGAGACAGCACCCTCACCATCCTCAGACACAGTACCCCCAACCTCTGGCACAGCACCCTCACCACCCTCCGACTCAGTACCCTCATTCTCCAACACAGCACCCTCACCCTCCAACATAGCACCCTCACCTTCCAACACAGCACCCTCACCCTCCAACACAGCACCCTCACCCTACAACACAGTACTCTCACCCTCCAACACAGTACTCTCACCCTCCAACATAGTACCCTCACCCTCCAACACAGTATCCTCACTACCCTCCACTACAGCATCCTCACCTTCCAACACAGCACCCTCACCAGCCTCCAACACAGCACCCTCACCCTCCTGCACAGCATCCTCATCACCCTGCAACACTATACCCTCACCCTCCAACACTGCCCCCTCACCTTCCAACCCAGCATCCTCACCACCCTCCAACACAGTACCCTCACCCTCCAACACAGTATCCTCACCACCCTCCACTACAGCATCCTCACCCTCCAACACAGTACCTTCACCCTCCATCAAAGCGCCCTCACCCTCCGACACAGTACCCTCACCCTCCAACACAGCATCCTCCCCTCCAACACAGTACCCTCCAACACAGCACCCTCAGCACCCTCCAACACAGCACCCTCCCCACCCTCCGATACAGCATCCTCACCACCCTCAGACACAGTACCCTCACATTCAAACCCAGCATCTTCACCACACTCCTACACAGTACCCTCACCAACCTCTGACACAGCACCCTCACCCTCCGACACAGTACCCTCACCCTCCAACACAGCATCCTCACCACGCTGCAACACTGTACCCTCACCCTCCAACACAGCACCCTCACTCTCCAACACAGCACCCTCACCCTCCAACACAGTACCCTCACCCTCCAACATAGTACCCTCACCCTCCAACACAGTATCCTCACTACCCTCCACTACAGCATCCTCACCCTCTAACACAGCACCCTCACCCTCCAACACAGTACCCTCCCCTCCGACACAGCATCCTCACCACCCTCCAACACAGCACCCTACCACTCCGACACAGTACCCTCACCATCCGACACAGCACCCTCACCCTCCAACACAGTACCCTCATCCTCCAACCCAGCATCCTCACCACCCACCGACACAGTACCCTCACCTTCCGACACAGTACCCTCACCCTCCGACACAGCACCCTCACCACCAACCGACACAGCACCCTCACCCTTCAACACAACATTCTCCCACTCCAACACAGTACCCTCACCCTCCAACACAGCATCCTCAACACCCTCCAACACAGCATCCTCACCACCCTGCAACACTGTACCCTCACTCTCCAACACAGTACCCTCATCTTCCAACACAGTGCCCTCACCTTCCAACACAGCACCCTCACCCTCCAACACAGTACTCTCACCCTCCAACATCGTACCCTCACCCTCCAACACAGTATCCTCACTACCCTCCACTACAGCATCCTCACCACCCTCCAACACAGCACCCTCACCCTCCGACACAACACCCTCACCCTCCGACACAGCACCCTCACCACCCTCCAACACAGCACCCTCACAATCCGAAACAGCACCCTCACCACCCTCCGACACAGTACCCTCAGCCACCAACACAGCACCCACACCCACCAACACAGTACCCTCACCCTACAGCACAGCACCCTCACCACCCTCCGATACAGTACCCTCACCCTCTGACACTGCACCCTCACCACCCTCCGATACAGGACCCTCACCTTCCAAACCAGCATCCTCACCACCCTCCAACACAGTACATTCACCCTCTGACACAGCACCCTCACCACCCTCCGACACAGCACCCTCACCCTCCAATACAGTACCTTCACCCTCTGACACAGTACCCCCACCCTCCGGCTCAGCACCCTCACCCTACAACACAGCACCCTCACCCTCCGACACAGCACCCGCACCACCCTCCGACACAGCACCCTCACCCTCCAACACAGCATCCTCACCACCCTCCGACACAGCACCCTCATCATCCGACACAGTACCCCCACCCTCCGAGACAGCACCCTCACCATCCTCAGACACAGTACCCTCAACCTCTGGCACAGCACCCTCACCACCCTCCGACTCAGTACCCTCATTCTCCAACACAGCACCCACCTTCCAACACAGCACCCTCACCTTCCAACACAGCACCCTCACCCTCCAACACAGCACCCTCACCCTCCAACACAGTATCCTCACTACCCTCCACTACAGCATCCTCACCTTCCAACACAGCACCCTCACCAGCCTCCAACACAACACCCTCACCCTCCTACACAGCATCCTCATCACCCTGCAACACTATACCCTCACCCTCCAACACTGCCCCCTCACCTTCCAACCCAGCATCCTCACCTCCCTCCGACACAGCACCCTCACCCTCCAACACAGTACCCTCACCCTCCAACACAGTATCCTCACCACCCTCCACTACAGCATCCTCACCCTCCAACACAGTACCTTCACCCTCCATCAAAGCGCCCTCACCCTCCGACACAGTACCCTCACCCTCCAACACAGCATCCTCCCCTCCAACACAGTACCCTCCAACACAGCACCCTCAGCACCCTCCAACACAGCACCCTCTTCACCCTCCGATACAGCATCCTCACCACCCTCAGACACAGTACCCTCACCTTCAAACCCAGCATCTTCACCACACTCCTACACAGTACCCTCACCAACCTCTGACACAGCACCCTCACGCTCCGACACAGCACCCACACGCTCCGACACAGCACCCTCACCCTCCGACACAGTACCCTCACCCTCCAACACAGCATCCTCACCACCCTGCAACACTGTACCCTCACCCTCCAACACAGCACCCTCACTCTCCAACACAGCACCCTCACCCTCCAACACAGTACCCTCACCTTCCAACATAGTACCCTCACCTTCCAACACAGTACCCTCACCTTCCAACATAGTACCCTCACCTTCCAACACAGTACTCTCACCCTCCAACATAGTACCCTCACCCTCCAACACAGTATCCTCACTACCCTCCACTACAGCATCCTCACCCTCTAACACAGCACCCTCACCCTCCAACACAGCACCCTCACCCTCCAACACAGTACCCTCACCCTCCGACACAGCATCCTCACCACCCTCCAACACAGCACCCTACCACTCCGACACAGTACCCTCACCATCCGACACAGCACCCTCACCCTCCAACACAGTACCCTCACCCTCCAACCCAGCATCCTCACCACCCACCGACACAGTACCCTCACCTTCCGACACAGTACCCTCACCCTCCGACACAGCACCCTCACCCTTCAACACAACATTCTCCCACTCCAACACAGTACCCTCACCCTCCAACACAGCATCCTCAACACCCTCCAACACAGCATCCTCACCACCCTGCAACACTGTACCCTCACTCTCCAACACAGTACCCTCACCTTCCAACACAGTGCCCTCACCTTCCAACACAGCACCCTCACCATCCAACACAGTACTCTCACCCTCCAACATCGTACCCTCACCCTCCAACACAGTATCCTCACTACCCTCCACTCAGCATCCTCACCCTCCGACACAGCATCCTCACCACCCTCCAACACAGCACCCTCACCCTCCGACACAACACCCTCACCCTCCGACACAGCACCCTCACCACCCTCCGACACAGCACCCTCACAATCCGAAACAGCACCCTCACCACCCTCCGACACAGTACCCTCAGCCACCAACACAGCACCCACACCCACCAACACAGTACCCTCACCCTACAGCACAGCACCCTCACCACCCTCCGATACAGTACCCTCACCCTCTGACACTGCACCCTCACCACCCTCCGATACAGGACCCTCACCTTCCAAACCAGCATCCTCACCACCCTCCAACACAGTACATTCACCCTCTGACACAGCACCCTCACCACCCTCCGACACAGCACCCTCACCCTCCAATACAGTACCTTCACCCTCTGACACAGTACCCCCACTCTCCGACTCAGCACCCTCACCCTACAACACAGCACCCTCACCCTCCGACACAGCACCCGCACCACCCTCCGACACAGCACCCTCACCCTCCAACACAGCATCCTCACCACCCTCCGACACAGCACCCTCATCATCCGAAACAGTACCCCCACCCTCCGAGACAGCACCCTCACCATCCTCAGACACAGTACCCGCAACCTCTGGCACAGCACCCTCACCACCCTCCGACTCAGTACCCTCATTCTCCAACACAGCACCCACCCTCCAACACAGCACCCTCACCTTCCAACACAGCACCCTCACCCTCCAACACAGCACCCTCACCCTCCAACACCGTACTCTCACCCTCCAACACAGTACTCTCACCCTCCAACATAGTACCCTCACCCTCCAACACAGTATCCTCACTACCCTCCACTACAGCATCCTCACCTTCCAACACAGCACCCTCACCAGCCTCCAACACAGCACCCTCACCCTCCTACACAGCATCCTCATCACCCTGCAACACTATACCCTCACCCTCCAACACTGCCCCCTCACCTTCCAACCCAGCATCCTCACCACCCTCCGACACAGCACCCTCACCCTCCAACACAGTACCCTCACCCTCCAACACAGTATCCTCACCACCCTCCACTACAGCATCCTCACCCTCCAACACAGTACCTTCACCCTCCATCAAAGCGCCCTCACCCTCCGACACAGTACCCTCACCCTCCAACACAGCATCCTCCCCTCCAACACAGTACCCTCCAACACAGCACCCTCAGCACCCTCCAACACAGCACCCTCCCCACCCTCCGATACAGCATCCTCACCACCCTCAGACACAGTACCCTCACCTTCAAACCCAGCATCTTCACCACACTCCTACACAGTACCCTCACCAACCTCTGACACAGCACCCTCACCCTCCGACACAGCACCCTCACCCTCCGACACAGTACCCTCACCCTCCGACACAGCATCCTCACCTTCCAACCCAACATCCTCACCACCCTCCGACACTGCACCCTCACCACCCTCCGACACAGTACCCTCACCCTCCTACACAGTATCCTCACCATCCTCCACTACAGCATCTTCACCACCCTCCACTACAGCATCCTCACTCTCCAACACAGTGCCCTCACCCTCCAACAAAGCATCCTCACCACCCTTCGAAACACAGCACCTTACCTCTCCGACACAGTACCCTCACCCTCCGACACAGTACCCTCACCCTCCGACACAGCACCCTCACCACCCTCCGACACAGTACCCTCACCATCCTCCACTACAGCATCCTCACCATACTCCACTATAGCACCCTCACCCTCCAACACAGTACACTCACCCTCCAACAAAGCATCCTCACCACCCTTCGAAACACAGCACCTTACCCCTCCGACACAGTACCCTCACCCTCCGACACAGTACCCTCACCCTCCGACACAGCACCCTCACCACCCTCCGACACAGCACCCTCACCTTCCGACACCACCCTCACCCTCCGACACAACACCCTCACCCTCCGACACAATATCCTCACCCTCCAAACCAGCATCCTCACCACCCTCCGACACAGTACCCTCACCCTCCGACACAGCACCCTCACCACCCACCGACACAGCACCCTCACCCTCCGACACAGCACCCTCACCACCCTCCGACACAGCACCCTCACCTTCCGACACAGAACCCTCACCCTCCGACACAGCACCCTCACCACCCTTCGAAACACAGCACCCTCACCCTTCAACACAACATTCTCCCACTCCAACACAGCACCCTCACCCTCCAACACTGTACTCTCACCATCCAACACAGCACCCTACCCCTCCGACACAGTGCCCTCCCCCTCCAACGCAGCATCCTCACCACCCTCCGACACAGCACCCTCAACCTCCGACACAGTACCCTCACCCTCCAACACAGTACCCTCACCATCCGACACAGCACCCTCACCACCCACCGACACAGCACCCTCAACCTCCGACACAGTACCCTCACCCTCCAACACAGCACCCTCACACCCACCGACACAGCATCCTCAACACCCTCCAACACAGCATCCTCACCACCCTCTAACAGAGTACCCTCACCCTCTGACACAGTACCCTCACCCTCCAACACAGCACCCTTACCTTCCGACACAGTACCCTCACCCTCCAACACAGCACCCTCAACACTCTCCAACACAGCACCCTCACCCTCCGACACAACACCCTCAACCTCCAACCCAGCATCCTCACCACCCTCCAACACAGCACCCTCACCATCCGACACAGTACCCTCACCCTCCAACACAGCACCCTCACCACCCACCGATACAGCACCCTCACCCTCCGACACAGCACCCTCACCACCAACCGACACAGCACCCTCACCCTTCAACACAACATTCTCCCACTCCAGCACAGTACCCTCACCCTCCAACACAGCATCCTCAACACCCTCCAACACAGCACCCTCAACACCCTCCAACACAGCATCCTCACCACCCTCCAACACAGTGCCCTCACCCTCCGACACAGTACCCTCACCCTCCAACACAGCACCCTTACCTTCCGACACAGTACCCTCACCCTCCAACACAGCACCCTCAACACCCTCCAACACAGCACCCTCACCCTCCAACACAGCCCCCTGACCCTCCGACACAACACCCTCAACCTCCAACCCAGCATCCTCACCACCCTCCAACACAGCACCCTCACCATCCGACACAGTACCCTCACCCTCCAACACAGCACCCTCAACACCCTCCAACACAGCACCCTCACCCTCCAACACAGCACCCTCACTCTCCGACACAACACCCTCAACCTTCAACCCAGCATCCTCACCACCCTCCAACACAGCACCCTCACCATCCGACACAGTACCCTCACCCTCCAACACAGCACCCTCACCACCCACCGACACAGCACCCTCACCCTCCGACACAGCACCCTCACCACCAACCGACACAGCACCCTCACCCTTCAACACAACATTCTCCCATTCCAGCACAGTACCCTCACCCTCCAACACAGCTACCTCAACACCCTCCAACACAGCACCCTCAACACCCTCCAACACTGCATCCTCACCACCCTCCAACAGAGTACCCTCACCCTCCAACACAGCACCCTCACCGTCTGACACAGTACCCTCACCCTCCAACGCAGCATCCTCACCACCCTCCAAAACAGCACCCTCACCCTCCAACACAGCACCCTCACCCTCCGACACAATACCCTCACCCACCAACCCAGCATCCTCACCACCCTCCAACACAGCACCCTCACCCTCCGACACAACACCCTCACCTTCCGACACAGCACCCTCACCCTCCGACACAACACCCTCACCCTCCGACACAGCACCCTCACCACCCTCCGACACAGCACCCTCACAATTCGACACAGCACCCTCACCACCCTCCGACACAGTACCCTCAGCCACCAACACAGCACCCTCACCCTACAGCACTGCACCCTCACCACCCTCCGACACAGCACCCTCACCCTCCGACACAGCACCCTCACCCTCCTCTGACACAGCTTCCTCACCCTCTGACACAGCACCCTCACCCTCCAACACAGCCCCCTCACCCTCCGACACAACACCCTCAACCTCCAACCCAGCATCCTCACCACCCTCCAACACAGCACTCTCACCATCCGACACAGTACCCTCACCCTCCAACACAGCACCCTCACACCCACCGACACAGCACCCTCACCCTCCGACACAGCACCCTCACCACCAACCGACACAGCACCCTCACCCTTCAACACAACATTCTCCCACTCCAGTACAGTACCCTCACCCTCCAACACAGCATCCTCAACACCCTCCAACACAGCACCCTCAACACCCTCCAACACTGCATCCTCACCACCCTCCAACAGAGTACCCTCACCCTCCAACACAGCACCCTCACCGTCTGACACAGTACCCTCACCCTCCAACCCAGCATCCTCACCACCCTCCAACACAGCACCCTCACCCTCCAACACAGCACCCTCACCCTCCGACACAATACCCTCACCCACCAACCCAGCATCCTCACCACCCTCCAACACAGCACCCTCACCCTCCGACACAACACCCTCACCCTCCGACACAGCACCCTCACCACCCTCCGACACAGCACCCTCACAATTCGACACAGCACCCTCACCACCCTCCGACACAGTACCCTCAGCCACCAACACAGCACCCTCACCCTACAGCACTGCACCCTCACCACCCTCCGACACAGCACCCTCACCCTCCGACACAGCACCCTCACCCTCCTCTGACACAGCTTCCTCACCCTCTGACACAGCACCCTCACCCTCCGACACAGCACCCTCACCCTCCGACACAGCACCCTCGCCCTCCAACACATCATCCTCACCACCCTGCAACACTGTACCCTCACCCTCTGACACAGCAACCTCCGGACCCTCCAATACAGTACCCTCACCCTCTGACACAGTACCCCCACCCTCCGACTCAGCACCCTCACCCAACAACACAGCACCCTCACCCTCCGACACAGCACCCTCACCACCCTCCGACACAGCACCCTCATCCTCTGACACAGTACCCTCACCCTCTGGCACAGCACCCTCACCACCCTCCGACACAGCACCCTCATTCTCCAGCACAGTACCCTCACCCTCCGACACAGTACCCTCACCACCCTCCAACACAGCACCCTCACCCTCTGACACAGCACCCTCAACACCCTCCGACACAGCACCCTCACCACCCTCCGACACAGCACCCTCACCCTCCAACACAGCACCCTCACCTTCCAACCCAGCATCCTCACCACCCTCCGACAGAGCACCCTCACCCTCCGACACAGCACCCTCACCCTCCTCTGACACAGCTTCCTCACCCTCTGACACAGCACCCTCACCCTCCGACACAGTACCCTCAACTTCCAACGCAACATCCTCGCCACCCTCCGACTCAGCACCCTCACCCTCCGACACAGCACCCTCCGGACCCTCCAATACAGTACCCTCACCCTCTGACACAGTACCCCCACCCTCCGACTCAGCAACCTCACCCTCCGACACAGCACCCTCACCACCCTCCGACACAGTACCCTCACCCTCCAACACAGTACTCTCACCCTCCAACACAGGATCCTCACCACCCTCCGACACAGCACCCTCATCCTCCGACACAGTACCCTCACCCTCCGACACAGTACCCTCACCACCCTCCGACACAGTACCCTCACCACCCTCCGACACAACACCCTCACCCTCTGACACAGCACCCTCAACACCCTCAGACACAGCACCCTCACCCTCCGACACAGCACCCTCACCACCTTCCGACACAGTACCCTCACCCTACAACACAGTACTCTCACCCTCCGACACAGCACCCTCAACACCCTCCGACACAGTACACTCACCCTCCCACACAGCATCCTCACCACCCTCCGTCACAGCACCCTCACCACCCTCCGACACAGCACCCTCACCCTCCGACACAGCACCTCACCCCCTCTGACACAGCTCCCTCACCCTCTGACACAGCACCCTCACCCTCCGACACAGTACCCTCAACCTCCAACGCAACATCCGCGCCACCCTCCGACTCAGCACCCTCACCCTCCGACACAGCACCCTCCGGACCCTCCAATACAGTACCCTCACCGTCTGACACAGTACCCCCACCCTCCGACTCAGCACCCTCACCCAACAACACAGCACCCTCACCCTCCGACACAGCACCCTCACCACCCTCCGACACAGTACCCTCACCCTCCAACACAGTACCCTCACCCTCCAACACAGCATCCTCACCACCCTCCGACACAGCACCCTCACCCTCCAACACAGTACCCTCACCCTCCGATACAGTATTCCCACCCTCCGACACAGCACCCTCACCATATTCAGACACAGTACCCTCACCCTCTGGCACAGCACCCTCACCACCCTCCGACACAGCACCCTCAATCTCCAGCACAGTACCCTCACCCTCCGACACAGCATCCTCACCACCCTCCAACACAGCACCCTCACCCTCCGACACAGCACCCTCACCCTCCTCTGACACAGCACCCTCACCACCTTCCGACACAGTACCCTCACCCTCCAACACAGTACCCTCACCCTCCGACACAGCACCCTCACCACCCTCCGACACAGTACCCTCACCCTCCTACACAGCATCCTCACCACCCTCCGACACAGCACCCTCACCACCCTCTGACGCAGCACCCTCACCCTCCAACACAGCATCCTCACCTTCCAACCCAGCATCCTCACCACCCTCCAACACAGTACCCTCACCCTCCGACACAGCACCCTCACTACCCTCCGACACAGTACCCTCACCCTCCAACACAGTACCCTCACCTTCCAACACCGCACCCTCACCCTCCAACACAGTACTCTCACCCTCCAACTTAGTACCCTCACCCTCCAACACAGTATCCTCACTACCCTCCACTACAGCATCCTCACCCTCCGACACAGCACCCTCACCAGCCTCCAACACAGCACCCTCACCCTCCTACACAGCATCCTCATCACCCTGCAACACTATACCCTCACCCTCCAAAAAAGTACCCTCACCTTCCAACACAGCACCCTCACCCTCCAACACAGTAATCTCACCCTCCAACATCGTACCCTCACCCTCGCACACAGTATCCTCACTACCCTCCATTACAGCATCCTCACCCTCCGACACAGCACCCTCACCAGCCTCCAACACAGCACCCTCACCCTCCGACACAGCACCCTCACCACCCTCCAACACAGCACCCTCAGCCTCCGTCACAGCATCCTCACCTTCCAACCTAACATCCTCACCACCCTCCGACACAGTACCCTCACCCTCCGACACAGCACGCTCACCCTCCAACACCGCACCCGCACCCTCCGACACAGTACCCTCACCATCCTCCGACACATTACCCTCACCCTCCGACACAGTACCCTCACCCTCCGACCCAGCATCCTCACCACCCTCCAACACAGCACCCTCACCCTTCAACACAACACTCGCCCACTCCAACACAGTACCCTCACCCTCCAACACAGCATCCTCACCACCCTCCGACACAGTACCCTCACCACCGACACAGTACCCTCACCCCCAAACACAGCATCCTCAACACCCTCCAACACAGCACCCTCAACACCCTCCAACAGAGCATCCTCACCACCCTGCAACACTGTACCCTCACCCTCCAACACAGCACCCTCACTCTCCAACACAGCACCCTCACTCTCCAACACAGCACCCTCACCATCCAACACAGTGCCCTCACCCTCCAACACAGTACCCTCACCTTCCAACACCGCACCCTCACCCTCCGACACAATACCCTCACCCACCAACCCAGCATCCTCACCACCCTCCAACACAGCACCCTCACCCTCCGACACAACACCCTCACCCTCCGACACAGCACCCTCACCACCCTCCGACACAGCACCCTCACAATTCGACACAGCACCCTCACCACCCTCCGACACAGTACCCTCAGCCACCAACACAGCACCCTCACCCTACAGCACTGCACCCTCACCACCCTCCGACACAGCACCCTCACCCTCCGACACAGCACCCTCACCCTCCTCTGACACAGCTTCCTCACCCTCTGACACAGCACCCTCACCCTCCAACACAGCCCCCTCACCCTCCGACACAACACCCTCAACCTCCAACCCAGCATCCTCACCACCCTCCAACACAGCACCCTCACCATCCGACATAGTACCCTCACCCTCCAACACAGCACCCTCACACCCACCGACACAGCACCCTCACCCTCCGACACAGCACCCTCACCACCAACCGACACAGCACCCTCACCCTTCAACACAACATTCTCCCACTCCAGTACAGTACCCTCACCCTCCAACACAGCATCCTCAACACCCTCCAACACAGCACCCTCAACACCCTCCAACACTGCATCCTCACCACCCTCCAACAGAGTACCCTCACCCTCCAACACAGCACCCTCACCGTCTGACACAGTACCCTCACCCTCCAACCCAGCATCCTCACCACCCTCCAACACAGCACCCTCACCCTCCAACACAGCACCCTCACCCTCCGACACAATACCCTCACCCACCAACCCAGCATCCTCACCACCCTCCAACACAGCACCCTCACCCTCCAACACAGCACCCTCACCCTCCGACACAACACCCTCACCCTCCGACACAGCACCCTCACCACCCTCCGACACAGCACCCTCACAATTCGACACAGCACCCTCACCACCCTCCGACACAGTACCCTCAGCCACCAACACAGCACCCTCACCCTAAAGCACTGCACCCTCACCACCCTCCGACACAGCACCCTCACCCTCCGACACAGCACCCTCACCCTCCTCTGACACAGCTTCCTCACCCTCTGACACAGCACCCTCACCCTCCGACACAGCACCCTCACCCTCCGACACAGCACCCTCGCCCTCCAACACATCATCCTCACCACCCTCCGACACAGCACCCTCATCCTCTGACACAGTACCCTCACCCTCTGGCACAGCACCCTCACCACCCTCCGACACAGCACCCTCATTCTCCAGCACAGTACCCTCACCCTCCGACACAGTACCCTCACCACCCTCCAACACAGCACCCTCACCCTCTGACACAGCACCCTCAACACCCTCCGACACAGCACCCTCACCACCCTCTGACACAGCACCCTCACCCTCCAACACAGCACCCTCACCTTCCAACCCAGCATCCTCACCACCCTCCGACAGAGCACCCTCACCCTCCGACACAGCACCCTCACCCTCCTCTGACACAGCTTCCTCACCCTCTGACACAGCACCCTCACCCTCCGACACAGTACCCTCAACTTCCAACGCAACATCCTCGCCACCCTCCGACTCAGCACCCTCACCCTCCGACACAGCAACCTCCGGACCCTCCAATACAGTACCCTCACCCTCTGACACAGTACCCCCACCCTCCGACTCAGCAACCTCACCCTCCGACACAGCACCCTCACCACCCTCCGACACAGTACCCTCACCCTCCGACACAGTACCCTCACCCTCCAACACAGGATCCTCACCACCCTCCGACACAGCACCCTCATCCTCCGACACAGTACCCTCACCCTCTGGCACAGCATCCTCACCACCCTCCGACACAGCACCCTCATTCTCCAGCACAGTACCCTCACCCTCCGACACAGTACCCTCACCACCCTCCGACACAACACCCTCACCCTCTGACACAGCACCCTCAACACCCTCCAACACAGCACCCTCACCCTCCGACACAGCACCCTCACCCTCCGACACAGCACCCTCACCACCTTCCGACACAGTACCCTCACCCTACAACACAGTACTCTCACCCTCCGACACAGCACCCTCAACACCCTCCGACACAGTACACTCACCCTCCCACACAGCATCCTCACCACCCTCCGTCACAGCACCCTCACCACCCTCCGACACAGCACCCTCACCCTCCGACACAGCACCTCACCCCCTCTGACACAGCTCCCTCACCCTCTGACACAGCACCCTCACCCTCCGACACAGTACCCTCAACCTCCAACGCAACATCCGCGCCACCCTCCGACTCAGCACCCTCACCCTCCGACACAGCACCCTCCGGACCCTCCAATACAGTACCCTCACCGTCTGACACAGTACCCCCACCCTCCGACTCAGCACCCTCACCCAACAACACAGCACCCTCACCCTCCGACACAGCACCCTCACCACCCTCCGACACAGTACCCTCACCCTCCAACACAGTACCCTCACCCTCCAACACAGCATCCTCACCACCCTCCGACACAGCACCCTCACCCTCCAACACAGTACCCTCACCCTCCGATACAGTATTCCCACCCTCCGACACAGCACCCTCACCATATTCAGACACAGTACCCTCACCCTCTGGCACAGCACCCTCACCACCCTCTGACACAGCACCCTCAATCTCCAGCACAGTACCCTCACCCTCCGACACAGCACCCTCACCACCCTCCAACACAGCACCCTCACCCTCCGACACAGCACCCTCACCCTCCTCTGACACAGCACCCTCACCACCTTCCGACACAGTACCCTCACCCTCCAACACAGTACCCTCACCCTCCGACACAGCACCCTCACCACCCTCCGACACAGTACCCTCACCCTCCTACACAGCATCCTCACCACACTCCGACACAGCACCCTCACCACCCTCTGACGCAGCACCCTCACCCTCCAACACAGCATCCTCACCTTCCAACACCGCACCCTCACCACCCTCCAACACAGTACCCTCACCCTCCGACACAGCACCCTCACCACCCTCCGACACAGTACCCTCACCCTCCAACACAGTACCCTCACCTTCCAACACCGCACCCTCACCCTCCAACACAGTACTCTCACCCTCCAACTTAGTACCCTCACCCTCCAACACAGTATCCTCACTACCCTCCACTACAGCATCCTCACCCTCCGACACAGCACCCTCACCAGCCTCCAACACAGCACCCTCACCCTCCTACACAGCATCCTCATCACCCTGCAACACTATACCCTCACCCTCCAACAAAGTACCCTCACCTTCCAACACCGCACCCTCACCCTCCAACACAGTACTCTCACCCTCCAACTTAGTACCCTCACCCTCCAACACAGTATCCTCACTACCCTCCATTACAGCATCCTCACCCTCCGACACAGCACCCTCACCAGCCTCCAACACAGCACCCTCACCCTCCGACACAGCACCCTCACCACCCTCCAACACAGCACCCTCAGCCTCCGTCACAGCATCCTCACCTTCCAACCTAACATCCTCACCACCCTCCGACACAGTACCCTCACCCTCCGACACAGCACGCTCACCCTCCAACACCGCACCCGCACCCTCCGACACAGTACCCTCACCATCCTCCGACACATTACCCTCACCCTCCGACACAGTACCCTCACCCTCCGACCCAGCATCCTCACCACCCTCCAACACAGCACCCTCACCCTTCAACACAACTCTCGCCCACTCCAACACAGTACCCTCACCCTCCAACACAGCATCCTCACCACCCACCGACACAGTACCCTCACCACCGACACAGTACCCTCACCCTCCAACACAGCACCCTCACCACCCACCGACACAGCACCCTCAACCTCCGACACAGTAACCTCACCCTCTGACACAGTAGCCTCACCCTCCGACACAGCACCCTCACCACCAACCGACACAGCACCCTCATCCTTCAACACATCATTCTCCCACTCCAACACAGTACCCTCACCCCCAAACACAGCATCCTCAACACCCTCCAACACAGCACCCTCAACACCCTCCAACAGAGCATCCTCACCACCCTGCAACACTGTACCCTCACCCTCCAACACAGCACCCTCACTCTCCAACACAGCACCCTCACTCTCCAACACAGCACCCTCACCATCCAACACAGTGCCCTCACCCTCCAACACAGTACCCTCACCTTCCAACACCGCACCCTCACCCTCCAACACAGTACTCTCACCCTCCAACTTAGTACCCTCACCCTCGAACACAGTATCCTCACTACCCTCCACTACAGCATCCTCAACCTCCGACACAGCACCCTCACCAGCCTCCAACACAGCACCCTCACCCTCCTACACAGCATCCTCATCACCCTGCAACACTATACCCTCACCCTCCAACAAAGTACCCTCACCTTCCAACACAGCACACTCACCCTCCAACACAGTAATCTCACCCTCCAACATCGTACCCTCACCCTCGAACACAGTATCCTCACTACCCTCCATTACAGCATCCTCACCCTCCGACACAGCACCCTCACCAGCCTCCAACACAGCACCCTCACCCACCGACACAGCACCCTCACCACCCTCCAAAACAGCACCCTCAACACCCTCCAACACAGCACCCTCAACACCCTCCAACACAGCATCCTCACCACACTCCAACAGAGTACCCTCACCCTCCGACACAGTACCCTCACCCTCCAGCCTAGCATCCTCACCACCCTCCAACACAGCACCCTCACCCTCCAACACAGCACCCTCACCCTCCGACACAACACCCTCAACCTCCGACACAGCACCCTCACCACCTTGCGACACAGTACCTCACCCTCCGACACAGCACCCTCACTCTCCAACACGGCATCCTCACCACCCTCCAACACAGCACCCTCATCCTCCGACACAACACCCTCACCCTCTACACAGCACCCTCACCACCTGACGACACAGTACCCTCACCTTCCAACACAGCACCCTCACCCTCCAACACAGTTTCCTCACTAACCTCCACTACAGCATTCTCACCCTCTGACACAGCACCCTCACCTGCCTCCAACACAGCACCCTCACCCTCCTACACAGCATCCTCATCACCCTGCAACACTATACCCTCACCCTCCTACACTGCACCCTCACTCTCCAACACAGTACTCTCACCTTACAACACAGCACCCTCACCCTCCAACACAGTACTCTCACCCTCCAACATAGTACCCTCACCCTCCCACACAGTATCCTCACTAACCTCCACTACAGCATCCTCACCCTCTGACACAGCACCCTCACCAGCCTCTGACACAGTACCCTCACCAGCCTCCAACACAGCACCCTCACCCTCCTACACAGCATCCTCATCACCCTGCAACACTATACCCTCACCCTCCAACACTGCCCCCTCACCTTCCAACACAGCACCCTCACCCTCCAACACAGTTTCCTCACTAACCTCCACTACAGCATCCTCACCCTCCGACCCAGCACCCTCACCAGCCTCCAGCACAGCACCCTCACCCTCCAACACAGTACCCTCACCACCCTCCGACACATTACCCTCACCACCCTCCGACACATTACCCTCACCCTCCGACAAAGCACCCTCCCCATCCTCCAACACAGTACCCTCACCTTCCGACACAGTACCTCCACCCTCCGACCCAGCACCCTCAACACCCTCCGAAACAGTACCCTCACCTTCCAACCCAGCATCCTCACCACATTCCGACACAGCACCCTCACCCTCTGACACAGTACCCCCACCCTCCGACACAGTACCCTCACCCTCCGACATAGCACCCTCACCACCCTCCGACACAGTACCCTACACCTCCGACACAGTACACTCACCCTCCGACACAGTACCCTTACTCTCCAAAACCGCACCCTCAGCCTCCGACACAGTACCCTCACTCTCCACCCCAGCATCCTCACCACCCTCCGACACAGCACCCTCACCCTCCGACTCAAAACCCTCACCCTCCGACACAGACCCTCAACCTTCGACACAGTACCCCCACCCTCTGACACAATACCCTCACCCTCCGACACAGCACCGTCACCACCCACCGACACAGCACCCTCACCACCCTCCAACACTGTACCCTCACCCTCCGACACAGTACCCTCACCACCCTCCAATACAGTGCCCTCATCCTCCGACATGGTACCCTCACCCTCCAACACAGCACCCTCACCCTCCGACACAGCATCCTCACCTTCCAACCCAACATCCTCACCACCCACTGACACAGCACCCTCACCACCCTCCGACACAGTACCCTCACCCTCCGACACAGCATCCTCACCTTCCAACCCAACATCCTCACCACCCTCCGACACTACACCCTCACCACCCTCCGACACAGTACCCTCACCCTCCTACACAGTATCCTCACCATCCTCCACTACAGCATCCTCACCACCCTCCACTACAGCATCCTCACTCTCCAACACAGTGCCCTCACCCTCCAACAAAGCATCCTCACCACCCTTCGAAACACAGCACCTTACCTCTCCGACACAGTACCCTCACCCTCCGACACAGTACCCTCACCCTCCGACACAGCACCCTCACCACCCTCCGACACAGTACCCTCACCATCCTCCACTACAGCATCCTCACCATACTCCACTATAGCACCCTCACCCTCCAACACAGTACACTCACCCTCCAACAAAGCATCCTCACCACCCTTCGAAACACAGCACCTTACCCCTCCGACACAGTACCCTCACCCTCCGACACAGTACCCTCACCCACCGACACAGCACCCTCACCACCCTCCGACACAGTACCCTCACCATCCTCCACTACAGCATCCTCACCATACTCCACTATAGCACCCTCACCCTCCAACACAGTACCCTCACCCTCCAACAAAGCATCCTCACCACCCTTCGAAACACAGCACCTTACCCCTCTGACACAGCACCCTCACCCTCCGACACAGTACCCTCACCCTCCGACACAGCACCCTCACCACCCTCCGACACAGCACCCTCACCTTCCGACACAGCACCTTCACCCTCCGACACAACACCCTCACCCTCCGACACAACACCCTCACCCTCCGACACAGTACCCTCACCCTCCAACACAGCACCCTCACCACCCACCGACACAGCACCCTCACCCTCCGACACAGCACCCTCACCACCCTCCGACACAGCACCCTCACCTTCCGACACAGCACCCTCACCCTCCGACACAACACCCTCACCCTCCGACACAATACCCTCACCCTCCAAACCAGCACCCTCACCACCCTCCGACACAGTACCCTCACCATCCGACACAGTACCCTCACCCTCCAACACAGCACCCTCACCACCCACCGACACAGCACCCTCACCCTCCGACACAGCACCCTCACCACCAACCGACACAGCACCCTCACCCTTCAACACAGTACCCTCACCCTCCAACAAAGCATTCTCACCACCCTTTGAAACACAGCACCCTCACCTTCCGACACAGTACACTCACCTTCCAACACAGCATCCTCACCACACTCCACTACAGCATCCTCACCCTCCAACACTGTACTCTCACCATCCAACACAGCACCCTACCCCTCCGACACAGTGCCCTCACCCTCCAACGCAGCATCCTCACCACCCTCCGACACTACCCTCACCCTCCGACACAGCACGCTCACCCTCCGACACAGTACCCTCACCATCCGACACAGCACCCTCACCACCCACCGACACAGCACCCTCAACCTCCGACACAGTACCCTCACCCTCCAACACAGCACCCTCAACACCCTCCAACACAGCATCCTCAACACCCTCCAACACAGCATCCTCACCACCCTCTAACAGAGTACCCTCACCCTCTGACACAGTACCCTCACCCTCCAACACAGCACCCTTACCTTCCGACACAGTACCCTCACCCTCCAACACAGCACCCTCAACACCCTCCAACACAGCACCCTCACCCTCCGACACAACACCCTCAACCTCCAACCCAGCATCCTCACCACCCTCCAACACAGCACCCTCACCATCCGACACAGTACCCTCACCCTCCAACACAGCACCCTCACCACCCACCGATACAGCACCCTCACCCTCTGACACAGCACCCTCACCACCAACCGACACAGCACCCTCACCCTTCAACACAACATTCTCCCACTCCAGCACAGCACCCTCACCCTCCAACACAGCATCCTCAACACCCTCCAACACAGCACCCTCAACACCCTCCAACACAGCATCCTCACCACCCTCCAACACAGCACCCTCAACACCCTCCAACACAGCATCCTCACCACCCTCCAACAGAGTACCCTCACCCTCCGACACAGTACCCTCACCCTCCAACACAGCACCCTTACCTTCCGACACAGTACCCTCACCCTCCAACACAGCACCCTCACCACCCACCGACACAGCACCCTCAACCTCCGACACAGTAACCTCACCCTCCGACACAGTAGCCTCACCCTCCGACACAGCACCCTCACCACCAACCGACACAGCACCCTCACCCTTCAACACATCATTCTCCCACTCCAACACAGTACCCTCACCCCCAAACACAGCATCCTCAACACCCTCCAACACAGCACCCTCAACACCCTCCAACAGAGCATCCTCACCACCCTGCAACACTGTACCCTCACTCTCCAACACAGCACCCTCACTCTCCAACACAGCACCCTCACTCTCCAACACAGCACCCTCACCATCCAACACAGTGCCCTGACCCTCCAACACAGTACCCTCACTCTCAAACACAGCACCCTCACTCTCCAACACAGCACCCTCACCATCCAACACAGTGCCCTCACTCTCCAACACAGCACCCTCAACACCCTCCAACAGAGCATCCTCACCACCCTGCAACACTGTACCCTCACCCTCCAACACAGCACCCTCACTCTCCAACACAGCACCCTCACTCTCCAACACAGCACCCTCACCATCCAACACAGTGCCCTCACTCTCCAACACAGCACCCTCACCATCCAACACAGTGCCCTCACCATCCAATACAGTGCCCTCACCCTCCAACACAGCACCCTCACTCTCCAACACAGCACCCTCACCATCCAACACAGTGCCCTCACTCTCCAACACAGCACCCTCACCATCCAACACAGTGCCCTCACCATCCAATACAGTGCCCTCACCCTCCAACACAGCACCCTCACTCTCCAACACAGCACCCTCACTCTCCAACACAGCACCCTCACCCTCCAACACAGTACCCTCACCTTCCAACACCGCACCCTCACCCTCCAACACAGTACTCTCACCCTCCAACTTAGTACCCTCACCCTCCAACACAGTATCCTCACTACCCTCCACTACAGCATCCTCAACCTCCGACACAGCACCCTCACCAGCCTCCAACACAGCACCCTCACCCTCCTACACAGCATCCTCATCACCCTGCAACACTATACCCTCACCCTCCAACAAAGTACCCTCACCTTCCAACACAGTAATCTCACCCTCCAACATCGTACCCTCACCCTCGAACACAGTATCCTCACTACCCTCCATTACAGCATCCTCACCCTCTGACACAGCACCCTCACCAGCCTCCAACACAGCACCCTCACCCACCGACACAGCACCCTCACCACCCTCCAACACAGCACCCTCAACACCCTCCAACACAGCACCCTCAACACCCTCCAACACAGCATCCTCACCACCCTCCAACAGAGTACCCTCACCCTCCGACACAGTACCCTCACCCTCCAGCCTAGCATCCTCACCACCCTCCAACACAGCACCCTCACCCTCCAACACAGCACCCTCACCCTCCGACACAACACCCTCAACCTCCGACACAGCACCCTCACCACCTTGCGACACAGCACCTCACCCTCCGACACAGCACCCTCACTCTCCAACACGGCATCCTCACCACCCTCCAACACAGCACCCTCATCCTCCGACACAACACCCTCACCCTCTACACAGCACCCTCACCACCTGACGACACAGTACCCTCACCTTCCAACACAGCACCCTCACCCTCCAACACAGTTTCCTCACTAACCTCCACTACAGCATTCTCACCCTCTGACACAGCACCCTCACCTGCCTCCAACACAGCACCCTCACCCTCCTACACAGCATCCTCACCACCCTGCAACACTATACCCTCACCCTCCTACACTGCACCCTCACTCTCCAACACAGTACTCTCACCTTACAACACAGCACCCTCACCCTCCAACACAGTACTCTCACCCTCCAACATAGTACCCTCACCCTCCCACACAGTATCCTCACTAACCTCCACTACAGCATCCTCACCCTCCGACACAGCACCCTCACCAGCCTCCAGCACAGCACCCTCACCCTCCGACACAGCACCCTCACCACCCTCCAACACAGCACCCTCACCCTCCAACACAGTACCCTCACCACCCTCCGACACATTACCCTCACCACCCTCCGACACATTACCCTCACCCTCCGACAAAGCACCCTCCCCATCCTCCAACACAGTACCCTCACCTTCCGACACAGTACCTCCACCCTCCGACCCAGCACCCTCAACACCCTCCGAAACAGTACCCTCACCTTCCAACCCAGCATCCTCACCACATTCCGACACAGCACCCTCACCCTCTGACACAGTACCCCCACCCTCCGACACAGTACCCTCACCCTCCGACATAGCACCCTCACCACCCTCCGACACAGTACCCTACACCTCCGACACAGTACACTCACCCTTCGACACAGTACCCTTACTCTCCAAAACCGCACCCTCAGCCTCCGACACAGTACCCTCACTCTCCACCCCAGCATCCTCACCACCCTCCGACACAGCACCCTCACCCTCCGACTCAAAACCCTCACCCTCCGACACAGCACCCTCACCACCCTCCGACACAGACCCTCAACCTTCGACACAGTACCCCCACCCTCTGACACAGTACCCTCACCCTCCGACACAGCACCCTCACCACCCACCGACACAGCACCCTCACCACCCTCCAACACAGCACCCTCACCCTCCGACACAGCATCCTCACCTTCCAACCCAACATCCTCACCACCCTCCGACACTGCACCCTCACCACCCTCCGACACAGTACCCTCACCCTCCTACACAGTATCCTCACCATCCTCCACTACAGCATCTTCACCACCCTCCACTATAGCACCCTCACTCTCCAACACAGTGCCCTCACCCTCCAACAAAGCATCCTCACCACCCTTCGAAACACAGCACCTTACCCCTCCGACACAGTACCCTCACCCTCCGACACAGTACCCTCACCCTCCGACACAGCACCCTCACCACCCTCCGACACAGTACCCTCACCCTCCGACACAGCATCCTCACCTTCCAACCCAACATCCTCACCACCCTCCGACACTGCACCCTCACCACCCTCCGACACAGTACCCTCACCCTCCTACACAGCACCCTCACCACCCTCCGACACAGTACCCTCACCCTCCGACACAGCACCCTCACCACCCTCCGACACAGGACCCTCACCCTCCTACACAGTATCCTCACCATCCTCCACTACAGCATCCTCACCATACTCCACTATAGCACCCTCACCCTCCAACACAGTGCCCTCACCCTCCAACAAAGCATCCTCACCACCCTTCGAAACACAGCACCCTCACCCTCCGACACAACACCCTCACCCTCCGACACAATACCCTCAGGCTCCAAACCACCCTCCTCACCACCCTCCGACACAGTACCCTCACCATCCGACACAGTACCCTCACCCTCCAACACAGCACCCTCACCACCAACCGACACAGCACCCTCACCCTCCGACACAGCACCCTCACCACCAACCGACACAGCACCCTCACCCTTCAACACAACATTCTCCCACTCCAGCACAGTACCCTCACCCTCCAACACAGCACCCTCACCACCCACCGACACAGCACCCTCACCCTCCGACACAGCACCCTCACCACCAACCGACACAGCACCCTCACCCTTCAACACAACATTCTCCCACACCAGCACAGCACCCTCACCCTCCAACACAGTACCCTCACCCTCCAACAAAGCATTCTCACCACCCTTCGAAACACAGCACCCTCACCTTCCGACACAGTACACTCACCTTCCAACACAGCATCCTCACCACACTCCACTACAGCATCCTCACCCTCCAACACTGTACTCTCACCATCCAACACAGCACCCTACCCCTCCGACACAGTGCCCTCACCCTCCAACGCAGCATCCTCACCACCCTCCGACACTACCCTCACCCTCTGACACAGCACGCTCACCCTCCAACACAGTATCCTCATCCTCCGACACAGTACCCTCACCATCCGACACAGTACCCTCACCACCCACCGACACAGCACCCTCAACCTCCGACACAGTACCCTCACCCTCCGACACAGCACCCTCACCACCAACCGACACAGCACCCTCACCCTTCAACACAACATTCTCCCACTCCAACACAGTACCCTCACCCTCCAACACAGTACCCTCACCCTCCAACACAGCACCCTCAACACCCTCCAACACAGCATCCTCAACACCCTCCAACACAGCATCCTCACCACCCTCCAACAGAGGACACTCACCCTCCGACACAGTACCCCCACCCTCCAACACAGCCCCCTCACCCTCCGACACAACACCCTCAACCTCCAACCCAGCATCCTCACCACCCTCCAACACAGCACCCTCACCATCCGACACAGTACCCTCACCCTCCAACACAGCACCCTCACCACCCTCCGACACAGCACCCTCACAATTCGACACAGCACCCTCACCACCCTCCGACACAGTACCCTCAGCCACCAACACAGCACCCTCACCCTACAGCACTGCACCCTCACCACCAACCGACACAGCACCCTCACCCTTCAACACAACATTCTCCCACTCCAGCACAGTATCCTCACCCTCCAACACAGCATCCTCAACACCCTCCAACACAGCACCCTCAACACCCTCCAACACTGCA
The DNA here is from genome assembly GCF_037043375.1 of Chiloscyllium plagiosum. Classification (NCBI taxonomy): domain Eukaryota; kingdom Metazoa; phylum Chordata; class Chondrichthyes; order Orectolobiformes; family Hemiscylliidae; genus Chiloscyllium; species Chiloscyllium plagiosum. The sequence continues at coordinate 116,765,471 of NW_028270141.1, read as the reverse complement.
TCCTCACCACCCTCCAACAGAGTACCCTCACCCTCCGACACAGTACCCTCACCCTCCAACACAGCACCCTCACCGTCTGACACAGTACCCTCACCCTCCAACCCAACATCCTCACCACCCTCCAACACAGCACCCTCACCCTCCAACACAGTACTCTCACCCTCCAACTTAGTACCCTCACCCTCCAACACAGTATCCTCACTACCCTCCACTACAGCATCCTCACCCTCCGACACAACACCCTCACCCTCCGACACAGCACCCTCACCACCCTCCGACACAGCACCCTCACAATTCGACACAGCACCCTCACCACCCTCCGACACAGTACCCTCAGCCACCAACACAGCACCCTCACCCTACAGCACTGCACCCTCACCACCCTCCGACACAGCATCCTCACCCTCTGACACAGCACCCTCACCCTCCTCTGACACAGCTTCCTCACCCTCTGACACAGCACCCTCCCCCTCCGACACAGCACCCTCACCCTCCGACACAGCACCCTCGCCCTCCAACACATCATCCTCACCACCCTGCAACACTGTACCCTCACCCTCCGACACAGCACCCTCCGGACCCTCCAATACAGTACCCTCACCCTCTGACATAGTACCCCCACCCTCCGACTCAGCACTCTCACCCAACAACACAGCACCCTCACCCTCCGACACAGCACCCTCACCACCCTCCGACACAGTACCCTCACCCTCCAACACAGTACCCTCACCCTCCAACACAGGATCCTCACCACCCTCCGACACAGCTCCCTCATCCTCTGACACAGTACCCTCACCCTCTGGCACAGCACCCTCACCACCCTCCGACACAGCACCCTCATTCTCCAGCATAGTACCGTCACCCTCCGACACAGTACCCTCACCACCCTCCAACACAGCACACTCACCCTCTGACACAGCACCCTCAACACCCTCCGACACAGCACCCTCACCACCCTCTGACACAGCACCCTCACCCTCCAACACAGCACCCTCACCTTCCAACCCAGCATCCTCACCACCCTCCGACAGAGCACCCTCACCCTCCGACACAGCACCCTCACCCTCCTCTGACACAGCTTCCTCACCCTCTGACACAGCACCCTCACCCTCCGACACAGTACCCTCAACTTCCAACGCAACATCCTCGCCACCCTCCTACTCAGCACCCTCACCCTCCGACACAGCACCCTCCGGACCCTCCAATACAGTACCCTCACCCTCTGACACAGTACCCCCACCCTCCGACTCATCACCCTCACCCAACAACACAGCACACTCACCCTCCGACACAGCACCCTCACCACCCTCCGACACAGTACCCTCACCCTCCAACACAGTACCCTCACCCTCCAACACAGTAACCTCACCCTCCAACACAGCACCCTCACCCTCTGACACAGCACCCTCAACACCCTCCGACACAGCACCCTCACCCTCCGACACAGCACCCTCACCCTCCGACACAGCACCCTCACCCTCCGACACAGTACTCTCACCCTCCGACACAGCACCCTCAACACCCTCCGACACAGTACACTCACCCTCCCACACAGCACCCTCACCACCCTCCGTCACAGCACCCTCACAACCCTCCGACACAGCACCCTCACCCTCCGACACAGCACCTCACCCCCTCAGACACAGCTCCCTCACCCTCTGACACAGCACCCTCACCCTCCGACACAGTACCCTCAACCTCCAACGCAACATCCGCGCCACCCTCCGAATCAGCACCCTCACCCTCCGACACAGCACCGTCCGGACCCTCCAATACAGTACCCTCACCGTCTGACACAGTACCCCCACCCTCCGACTCAGCACCCTCACCCAACAACACAGCACCCTCACCCTCCGACACAGCACCCTCACCACCCTCCGACACAGTACCCTCACCCTCCAACACAGTACCCTCACCCTCCAACACAGCATCCTCACCACCCTCCGACACAGCACCCTCATCCTCCAACACAGTACCCTCACCCTCCGATACAGTATTCCCACCCTCCGACACAGCACCCTCACCATATTCAGACACAGTACCCTCACCCTCTGGCACAGCACCCTCACCACCCTCCGACACAGCACCCTCAATCTCCAGCACAGTACCCTCACCCTCCGACACAGCACCCTCACCACCCTCCAACACAGCACCCTCACCCTCCGACACAGCACCCTCACCCTCCTCTGACACAGCACCCTCACCACCTTCCAACACAGTACCCTCACCCTCCAACACAGTACCCTCACCCTCCGACACAGCACCCTCACCACCCTCCGACACAGTACCCTCACCCTCCTACACAGCATCCTCACCACCCTCCGACACAGCACCCTCACCACCCTCTGATGCAGCACCCTCACCCTCCAACACAGCACCGTCACCTTCCAACCCAGCATCCTCACCACCCTCCGACACAGCACCCTCACCACCCTCTGATGCAGCACCCTCACCCTCCAACACAGCACCCTCACCTTCCAACCCACCCTCCTCACCACCCTCCGACACAGTACCCTCACCCTCCAACACAGTACCCTCACCCTCCGACACAGCACGCTCACCACCCTCCCCACTCCCCATCCTCACCACCCTCTGACAGTGCACCCTCACCCTTCAACACAGCACCCTCACCCTCCAACACAGTACCCTCACCCTCCGACACAGCACCCTCCCCACCCTCCAACACAGCATCCTCACCACCCTTTGACAGTGCACCCTCACCCTTCAACACAGTACCCTCACCATCCGACACAGCACCCTCACTCTCCGACACAGTACCCTCACCACCCTGCAACACAGTACCCTCCCCCTCCAACACAGCACCCTCACCCTCCGACACAGCACCCTCACCCTCCGACAGAGCACCCTCGCCCTCCGACAGAGCACCCTCACCTTCCGACACAGTACCCTCACCTTCCAACACAGTACCCTCACCTTCCAACACAGTACCCTCCCCTTCCAACACAGTGCTCTCACCCTCCAACACAGCACCCTCACCACCCTGCAACACAGTACCCTCCCCCTCCGACACAGCACCCTCACCCTCCGACACAGCACCCTCACCCTCCAACACATCATCCTCACCACCCTGCAACACTGTAGCCTCACCCTCCAACACAGCACCCTCACACTACAACACAGCACCCTCACACTACAACACAGCACCCTCACTCTCCAACACAGCACCCTCACCCTCTACACAGCACCCTCACCACCTGACGACACAGTACCCTCACCTTCCAACACAGCACCCTGACCCTCCAACACAGTTTCCTCACTAACCTCCACTACAGCATCCTCACCCTCTGACACAGCACCCTCACCTGCCTCCAACACAGCACCCTCACCCTCCTACACAGCATCCTCATCACCCTGCAATACTATACCCTCACCCTCCTACACTGCACCCTCACTCTCCAACACAGTACTCTCACCTTACAACACAGCACCCTCACCCTCCAACACAGTACCCTCACCCTCCAACACAGTACTCTCACCCTCCAACATAGTACCCTCACCCTCCCACACAGTATCCTCACTAACCTCCACTACAGCATCCTCACCCTCTGACACAGCACCCTCACCAGCCTCTGATACAGTACCCTCACCAGCCTCCAACACAGCACCCTCACCCTCCTACACAGCATCCTCATCACCCTGCAACACTATACCCTCACCCTCCAACAAAGTACCCTCACCTTCCAACACAGCACACTCACCCTCCAACACAGTAATCTCACCCTCCAACATCGTACCCTCACCCTCGAACACAGTATCCTCACTACCCTCCATTACAGCATCCTCACCCCCCGACACAGCACCCTCACCCTCCGACACAGCACCCTCACCACCCTCCAACACAGCACCCTCACCCACCGACACAGCACCCTCACTACCCTCCAACACAGCACCCTCACCACCCTCCAACACAGCATCCTCACCACCCTCCAACAGAGTACCCTCACCCTCCGACACAGTACCCTCACCCTCCAACAAAGCATCCTCACCACCCTTCGAAACACAGCACCTTACCTCTCCGACACAGTACCCTCACCCTCCGACACAGTACCCTCACCCTCCGACACAGCACCCTCACCACCCACCGACACAGGACCCTCACCCTCCTACACAGTATCCTCACCATCCTCCACTACAGCATCCTCACCATACTCCACTATAGCACCCTCACCCTCCAACACAGTACCGTCACCCTCCAACAAAGCATCCTCACCACCCTTCGAAACACAGCACCTTACCCCTCCGACACAGTACCCTCACCCTCCGACACAGCACCCTCACCACCCTCCGACACAGCACCCTCACCTTCCGACACAGCACCCTCACCCTCCGACACAATACCCTCACCCTCCGACACAATACCCTCAGGCTCCAAACCACCCTCCTCACCACCCTCCGACACAGTACCCTCACCATCCGACACAGTACCCTCACCCTCCAACACAGCACCCTCACCACCCACCGACACAGCACCCTCACCCTCCGACACAGCACCCTCACCACCAACCGACACAGCACCCTCACCCTTCAACACAACATTCTCCCACTCCAGCACAGTACCCTCACCCTCCAACACAGCACCCTCACCACCCACCGACACAGCACCCTCACCCTCCGACACAGCACCCTCACCACCAACCGACACAGCACCCTCACCCTTCAACACAACATTCTCCCACACCAGCACAGCACCCTCACCCTCCAACACAGTACCCTCACCCTCCAACAAAGCATTCTCACCACCCTTCGAAACACAGCACCCTCACCTTCCGACACAGTACACTCACCTTCCAACACAGCATCCTCACCACACTCCACTACAGCATCCTCACCCTCCAACACTGTACTCTCACCATCCAACACAGCACCCTACCCCTCCGACACAGTGCCCTCACCCTCCAACGCAGCATCCTCACCACCCTCCGACACTACCCTCACCCTCTGACACAGCACGCTCACCCTCCAACACAGTATCCTCATCCTCCGACACAGTACCCTCACCATCCGACACAGTACCCTCACCACCCACCGACACAGCACCCTCAACCTCCGACACAGTACCCTCACCCTCCGACACAGCACCCTCACCACCAACCGACACAGCACCCTCACCCTTCAACACAACATTCTCCCACTCCAACACAGTACCCTCACCCTCCAACACAGTACCCTCACCCTCCAACACAGCACCCTCAACACCCTCCAACACAGCATCCTCAACACCCTCCAACACAGCATCCTCACCACCCTCCAACAGAGGACACTCACCCTCCGACACAGTACCCCCACCCTCCAACACAGCCCCCTCACCCTCCGACACAACACCCTCAACCTCCAACCCAGCATCCTCACCACCCTCCAACACAGCACCCTCACCATCCGACACAGTACCCTCACCCTCCAACACAGCACCCTCACCACCCTCCGACACAGCACCCTCACAATTCGACACAGCACCCTCACCACCCTCCGACACAGTACCCTCAGCCACCAACACAGCACCCTCACCCTACAGCACTGCACCCTCACCACCAACCGACACAGCACCCTCACCCTTCAACACAACATTCTCCCACTCCAGCACAGTATCCTCACCCTCCAACACAGCATCCTCAACACCCTCCAACACAGCACCCTCAACACCCTCCAACACTGCATCCTCACCACCCTCCAACAGAGTACCCTCACCCTCCGACACAGTACCCTCACCCTCCAACACAGCACCCTCACCGTCTGACACAGTACCCTCACCCTCCAACCCAACATCCTCACCACCCTCCAACACAGCACCCTCACCCTCCAACACAGTACTCTCACCCTCCAACTTAGTACCCTCACCCTCCAACACAGTATCCTCACTACCCTCCACTACAGCATCCTCACCCTCCGACACAACACCCTCACCCTCCGACACAGCACCCTCACCACCCTCCGACACAGCACCCTCACAATTCGACACAGCACCCTCACCACCCTCCGACACAGTACCCTCAGCCACCAACACAGCACCCTCACCCTACAGCACTGCACCCTCACCACCCTCCGACACAGCATCCTCACCCTCTGACACAGCACCCTCACCCTCCTCTGACACAGCTTCCTCACCCTCTGACACAGCACCCTCCCCCTCCGACACAGCACCCTCACCCTCCGACACAGCACCCTCGCCCTCCAACACATCATCCTCACCACCCTGCAACACTGTACCCTCACCCTCCGACACAGCACCCTCCGGACCCTCCAATACAGTACCCTCACCCTCTGACATAGTACCCCCACCCTCCGACTCAGCACTCTCACCCAACAACACAGCACCCTCACCCTCCGACACAGCACCCTCACCACCCTCCGACACAGTACCCTCACCCTCCAACACAGTACCCTCACCCTCCAACACAGGATCCTCACCACCCTCCGACACAGCTCCCTCATCCTCTGACACAGTACCCTCACCCTCTGGCACAGCACCCTCACCACCCTCCGACACAGCACCCTCATTCTCCAGCATAGTACCGTCACCCTCCGACACAGTACCCTCACCACCCTCCAACACAGCACACTCACCCTCTGACACAGCACCCTCAACACCCTCCGACACAGCACCCTCACCACCCTCTGACACAGCACCCTCACCCTCCAACACAGCACCCTCACCTTCCAACCCAGCATCCTCACCACCCTCCGACAGAGCACCCTCACCCTCCGACACAGCACCCTCACCCTCCTCTGACACAGCTTCCTCACCCTCTGACACAGCACCCTCACCCTCCGACACAGTACCCTCAACTTCCAACGCAACATCCTCGCCACCCTCCTACTCAGCACCCTCACCCTCCGACACAGCACCCTCCGGACCCTCCAATACAGTACCCTCACCCTCTGACACAGTACCCCCACCCTCCGACTCAGCACCCTCACCCAACAACACAGCACACTCACCCTCCGACACAGCACCCTCACCACCCTCCGACACAGTACCCTCACCCTCCAACACAGCACCCTCAATCTCCAACACAGTAACCTCACCCTCCAACACAGCACCCTCACCCTCTGACACAGCACCCTCAACACCCTCCGACACAGCACCCTCACCCTCCGACACAGCACCCTCACCCTCCGACACAGCACCCTCACCCTCCGACACAGTACTCTCACCCTCCGACACAGCACCCTCAACACCCTCCGACACAGTACACTCACCCTCCCACACAGCACCCTCACCACCCTCCGTCACAGCACCCTCACAACCCTCCGACACAGCACCCTCACCCTCCGACACAGCACCTCACCCCCTCAGACACAGCTCCCTCACCCTCTGACACAGCACCCTCACCCTCCGACACAGTACCCTCAACCTCCAACGCAACATCCGCGCCACCCTCCGAATCAGCACCCTCACCCTTCGACACAGCACCGTCCGGACCCTCCAATACAGTACCCTCACCGTCTGACACAGTACCCCCACCCTCCGACTCAGCACCCTCACCCAACAACACAGCACCCTCACCCTCCGACACAGCACCCTCACCACCCTCCGACACAGTACCCTCACCCTCCAACACAGTACCCTCACCCTCCAACACAGCATCCTCACCACCCTCCGACACAGCACCCTCATCCTCCAACACAGTACCCTCACCCTCCGATACAGTATTCCCACCCTCCGACACAGCACCCTCACCATATTCAGACACAGTACCCTCACCCTCTGGCACAGCACCCTCACCACCCTCCGACACAGCACCCTCAATCTCCAGCACAGTACCCTCACCCTCCGACACAGCACCCTCACCACCCTCCAACACAGCACCCTCACCCTCCGACACAGCACCCTCACCCTCCTCTGACACAGCACCCTCACCACCTTCCAACACAGTACCCTCACCCTCCAACACAGTACCCTCACCCTCCGACACAGCACCCTCACCACCCTCCGACACAGTACCCTCACCCTCCTACACAGCATCCTCACCACCCTCCGACACAGCACCCTCACCACCCTCTGATGCAGCACCCTCACCCTCCAACACAGCACCGTCACCTTCCAACCCAGCATCCTCACCACCCTCCGACACAGCACCCTCACCACCCTCTGATGCAGCACCCTCACCCTCCAACACAGCACCCTCACCTTCCAACCCACCCTCCTCACCACCCTCCGACACAGTACCCTCACCCTCCAACACAGTACCCTCACCCTCCGACACAGCACGCTCACCACCCTCCGACACCGTACCCTCACCATCCTACACAGCATCCTCACCACCCTCCGACACAGCACCCTCACCACCCTCCAACACAGTACCCTCACCCTCCGACACAGCACCCTCCCCACCCTCCAACACAGCATCCTCACCACCCTCTGACAGTGCACCCTCACCCTTCAACACAGCACCCTCACCCTCCAACACAGCATCCTCACCACCCTCCGACACAGCACCCTCACCACCCTCCAACACAGTACCCTCACCCTCCGACACAGCACCCTCCCCACCCTCCAACACAGCATCCTCACCACCCTCTGACAGTGCACCCTCACCCTTCAACACAGTACCCTCACCATCCGACACAGCACCCTCACTCTCCGACACAGTACCCTCACCACCCTGCAACACAGTACCCTCCCCCTCCAACACAGCACCCTCACCCTCCGACACAGCACCCTCACCCTCCGACAGAGCACCCTCGCCCTCCGACAGAGCACCCTCACCTTCCGACACAGTACCCTCACCTTCCAACACAGTACCCTCCCCTTCCAACACAGTGCTCTCACCCTCCAACACAGCACCCTCACCACCCTGCAACACAGTACCCTCCCCCTCCGACACAGCACCCTCACCCTCCGACACAGCACCCTCACCCTCCAACACATCATCCTCACCACCCTGCAACACTGTAGCCTCACCCTCCAACACAGCACCCTCACACTACAACACAGCACCCTCACACTACAACACAGCACCCTCACTCTCCAACACAGCACCCTCACCCTCTACACAGCACCCTCACCACCTGACGACACAGTACCCTCACCTTCCAACACAGCACCCTGACCCTCCAACACAGTTTCCTCACTAACCTCCACTACAGCATCCTCACCCTCTGACACAGCACCCTCACCTGCCTCCAACACAGCACCCTCACCCTCCTACACAGCATCCTCATCACCCTGCAATACTATACCCTCACCCTCCTACACTGCACCCTCACTCTCCAACACAGTACTCTCACCTTACAACACAGCACCCTCACCCTCCAACACAGTACCCTCACCCTCCAACACAGTACTCTCACCCTCCAACATAGTACCCTCACCCTCCCACACAGTATCCTCACTAACCTCCACTACAGCATCCTCACCCTCTGACACAGCACCCTCACCAGCCTCTGACACAGTACCCTCACCAGCCTCCAACACAGCACCCTCACCCTCCTACACAGCATCCTCATCACCCTGCAACACTATACCCTCACCCTCCAACAAAGTACCCTCACCTTCCAACACAGCACACTCACCCTCCAACACAGTAATCTCACCCTCCAACATCGTACCCTCACCCTCGAACACAGTATCCTCACTACCCTCCATTACAGCATCCTCACCCCCCGACACAGCACCCTCACCCTCCGACACAGCACCCTCACCACCCTCCAACACAGCACCCTCACCCACCGACACAGCACCCTCACTACCCTCCAACACAGCACCCTCACCACCCTCCAACACAGCATCCTCACCACCCTCCAACAGAGTACCCTCACCCTCCGACACAGTACCCTCACCCTCCAACAAAGCATCCTCACCACCCTTCGAAACACAGCACCTTACCTCTCCGACACAGTACCCTCACCCTCCGACACAGTACCCTCACCCTCCGACACAGCACCCTCACCACCCACCGACACAGGACCCTCACCCTCCTACACAGTATCCTCACCATCCTCCACTACAGCATCCTCACCATACTCCACTATAGCACCCTCACCCTCCAACACAGTACCGTCACCCTCCAACAAAGCATCCTCACCACCCTTCGAAACACAGCACCTTACCCCTCCGACACAGTACCCTCACCCTCCGACACAGCACCCTCACCACCCTCCGACACAGCACCCTCACCTTCCGACACAGCACCCTCACCCTCCGACACAATACCCTCACCCTCCGACACAATACCCTCAGGCTCCAAACCACCCTCCTCACCACCCTCCGACACAGTACCCTCACCATCCGACACAGTACCCTCACCCTCCAACACAGCACCCTCACCACCCACCGACACAGCACCCTCACCCTCCGACACAGCACCCTCACCACCAACCGACACAGCACCCTCACCCTTCAACACAACATTCTCCCACTCCAGCACAGTACCCTCACCCTCCAACACAGCACCCTCACCACCCACCGACACAGCACCCTCACCCTCCGACACAGCACCCTCACCACCAACCGACACAGCACCCTCACCCTTCAACACAACATTCTCCCACACCAGCACAGCACCCTCACCCTCCAACAAAGCATTCTCACCACCCTTCGAAACACAGCACCCTCACCTTCCGACACAGTACACTCACCTTCCAACACAGCATCCTCACCACACTCCACTACAGCATCCTCACCCTCCAACACTGTACTCTCACCATCCAACACAGCACCCTACCCCTCCGACACAGTGCCCTCACCCTCCAACGCAGCATCCTCACCACCCTCCGACACTACCCTCACCCTCTGACACAGCACGCTCACCCTCCAACACAGTATCCTCATCCTCCGACACAGTACCCTCACCATCCGACACAGTACCCTCACCACCCACCGACACAGCACCCTCAACCTCCGACACAGTACCCTCACCCTCCGACACAGCACCCTCACCACCAACCGACACAGCACCCTCACCCTTCAACACAACATTCTCCCACTCCAACACAGTACCCTCACCCTCCAACACAGTACCCTCACCCTCCAACACAGCACCCTCAACACCCTCCAACACAGCATCCTCACCACCCTCCAACAGAGGACACTCACCCTCCGACACAGTACCCCCACCCTCCAACACAGCCCCCTCACCCTCCGACACAACACCCTCAATCTCCAACCCAGCATCCTCACCACCCTCCAACACAGCACCCTCACCATCCGACACAGTACCCTCACCCTCCAACACAGCACCCTCACCACCCTCCGACACAGCACCCTCACAATTCGACACAGCACCCTCACCACCCTCCGACACAGTACCCTCAGCCACCAACACAGCACCCTCACCCTACAGCACTGCACCCTCACCACCCTCCGACACAGCATCCTCACCCTCTGACACAGCACCGTCACCCTCCTCTGACACAGCTTCCTCACCCTCTGACACAGCACCCTCCCCCTCCGACACAGCACCCTCACCCTCCGACACAGCACCCTCGCCCTCCAACACATCATCCTCACCACCCTGCAACACTGTACCCTCACCCTCCGACACAGCACCCTCCGGACCCTCCAATACAGTACCCTCACCCTCTGACATAGTACCCCCACCCTCCGACTCAGCACTCTCACCCAACAACACAGCACCCTCACCCTCCGACACAGCACCCTCACCACCCTCCGACACAGTACCCTCACCCTCCAACACAGTACCCTCACCCTCCAACACAGGATCCTCACCACCCTCCGACACAGCTCCCTCATCCTCTGACACAGTACCCTCACCCTCTGGCACAGCACCCTCACCACCCTCCGACACAGCACCCTCATTCTCCAGCATAGTACCGTCACCCTCCGACACAGTACCCTCACCACCCTCCAACACAGCACACTCACCCTCTGACACAGCACCCTCAACACCCTCCGACACAGCACCCTCACCACCCTCTGACACAGCACCCTCACCCTCCAACACAGCACCCTCACCTTCCAACCCAGCATCCTCACCACCCTCCGACAGAGCACCCTCACCCTCCGACACAGCACCCTCACCCTCCTCTGACACAGCTTCCTCACCCTCTGACACAGCACCCTCACCCTCCGACACAGTACCCTCAACTTCCAACGCAACATCCTCGCCACCCTCCTACTCAGCACCCTCACCCTCCGACACAGCACCCTCCGGACCCTCCAATACAGTACCCTCACCCTCTGACACAGTACCCCCACCCTCCGACTCAGCACCCTCACCCAACAACACAGCACACTCACCCTCCGACACAGCACCCTCACCACCCTCCGACACAGTACCCTCACCCTCCAACACAGCACCCTCAATCTCCAACACAGTAACCTCACCCTCCAACACAGCACCCTCACCCTCTGACACAGCACCCTCAACACCCTCCGACACAGCACCCTCACCCTCCGACACAGCACCCTCACCCTCCGACACAGCACCCTCACCCTCCGACACAGCACCCTCACCCTCCGACACAGTACTCTCACCCTCCGACACAGCACCCTCAACACCCTCCCACACAGTACACTCACCCTCCCACACAGCACCCTCACCACCCTCCGTCACAGCACCCTCACAACCCTCCGACACAGCACCCTCACCCTCCGACACAGCACCTCACCCCCTCAGACACAGCTCCCTCACCCTCTGACACAGCACCCTCACCCTCCGACACAGTACCCTCAACCTCCAACGCAACATCCGCGCCACCCTCCGAATCAGCACCCTCACCCTTCGACACAGCACCGTCCGGACCCTCCAATACAGTACCCTCACCGTCTGACACAGTACCCCCACCCTCCGACTCAGCACCCTCACCCAACAACACAGCACCCTCACCCTCCGACACAGCACCCTCACCACCCTCCGACACAGTACCCTCACCCTCCAACACAGTACCCTCACCCTCCAACACAGCATCCTCACCACCCTCCGACACAGCACCCTCATCCTCCAACACAGTACCCTCACCCTCCGATACAGTATTCCCACCCTCCGACACAGCACCCTCACCATATTCAGACACAGTACCCTCACCCTCTGGCACAGCACCCTCACCACCCTCCGACACAGCACCCTCAATCTCCAGCACAGTACCCTCACCCTCCGACACAGCACCCTCACCACCCTCCAACACAGCACCCTCACCCTCCGACACAGCACCCTCACCCTCCTCTGACACAGCACCCTCACCACCTTCCAACACAGTACCCTCACCCTCCAACACAGTACCCTCACCCTCCGACACAGCACCCTCACCACCCTCCGACACAGTACCCTCACCCTCCTACACAGCATCCTCACCACCCTCCGACACAGCACCCTCACCACCCTCTGATGCAGCACCCTCACCCTCCAACACAGCACCGTCACCTTCCAACCCAGCATCCTCACCACCCTCCGACACAGCACCCTCACCACCCTCTGATGCAGCACCCTCACCCTCCAACACAGCACCCTCACCTTCCAACCCACCCTCCTCACCACCCTCCGACACAGTACCCTCACCCTCCAACACAGTACCCTCACCCTCCGACACAGCACGCTCACCACCCTCCGACACCGTACCCTCACCATCCTACACAGCATCCTCACCACCCTCCGACACAGCACCCTCACCACCCTCCAACACAGTACCCTCACCCTCCGACACAGCACCCTCCCCACCCTCCAACACAGCTTCCTCACCACCCTCTGACAGTGCACCCTCACCCTTCAACACAGCACCCTCACCCTCCAACACAGCATCCTCACCACCCTCCGACACAGCACCCTCACCACCCTCCAACACAGTACCCTCACCCTCCGACACAGCACCCTCCCCACCCTCCAACACAGCATCCTCACCACCCTCTGACAGTGCACCCTCACCCTTCAACACAGTACCCTCACCATCCGACACAGCACCCTCACTCTCCGACACAGTACCCTCACCACCCTGCAACACAGTACCCTCCCCCTCCAACACAGCACCCTCACCCTCCGACACAGCACCCTCACCCTCCGACAGAGCACCCTCGCCCTCCGACAGAGCACCCTCACCTTCCGACACAGTACCCTCACCTTCCAACACAGTACCCTCACCTTCCAACACAGTACCCTCCCCTTCCAACACAGTGCTCTCACCCTCCAACACAGCACCCTCACCACCCTGCAACACAGTACCCTCCCCCTCCGACACAGCACCCTCACCCTCCGACACAGCACCCTCACCCTCCAACACATCATCCTCACCACCCTGCAACACTGTAGCCTCACCCTCCAACACAGCACCCTCACACTACAACACAGCACCCTCACACTACAACACAGCACCCTCACTCTCCAACACAGCACCCTCACCCTCTACACAGCACCCTCACCACCTGACGACACAGTACCCTCACCTTCCAACACAGCACCCTGACCCTCCAACACAGTTTCCTCACTAACCTCCACTACAGCATCCTCACCCTCTGACACAGCACCCTCACCTGCCTCCAACACAGCACCCTCACCCTCCTACACAGCATCCTCATCACCCTGCAATACTATACCCTCACCCTCCTACACTGCACCCTCACTCTCCAACACAGTACTCTCACCTTACAACACAGCACCCTCACCCTCCAACACAGTACCCTCACCCTCCAACACAGTACTCTCACCCTCCAACATAGTACCCTCACCCTCCCACACAGTATCCTCACTAACCTCCACTACAGCATCCTCACCCTCTGACACAGCACCCTCACCAGCCTCTGACACAGTACCCTCACCAGCCTCCAACACAGCACCCTCACCCTCCTACACAGCATCCTCATCACCCTGCAACACTATACCCTCACCCTCCAACAAAGTACCCTCACCTTCCAACACAGCACACTCACCCTCCAACACAGTAATCTCACCCTCCAACATCGTACCCTCACCCTCGAACACAGTATCCTCACTACCCTCCATTACAGCATCCTCACCCCCCGACACAGCACCCTCACCCTCCGACACAGCACCCTCACCACCCTCCAACACAGCACCCTCACCCACCGACACAGCACCCTCACTACCCTCCAACACAGCACCCTCACCACCCTCCAACACATCATCCTCACCACCCTCCAACAGAGTACCCTCACCCTCCGACACAGTACCCTCACCCTCCAACAAAGCATCCTCACCACCCTTCGAAACACAGCACCTTACCTCTCCGACACAGTACCCTCACCCTCCGACACAGTACCCTCACCCTCCGACACAGCACCCTCACCACCCACCGACACAGGACCCTCACCCTCCTACACAGTATCCTCACCATCCTCCACTACAGCATCCTCACCATACTCCACTATAGCACCCTCACCCTCCAACACAGTACCCTCACCCTCCAACAAAGCATCCTCACCACCCTTCGAAACACAGCACCTTACCCCTCCGACACAGTACCCTCACCCTCCGACACAGCACCCTCACCACCCTCCGACACAGCACCCTCACCTTCCGACACAGCACCCTCACCCTCCGACACAATACCCTCACCCTCCGACACAATACCCTCAGGCTCCAAACCACCCTCCTCACCACCCTCCGACACAGTACCCTCACCATCCGACACAGTACCCTCACCCTCCAACACAGCACCCTCACCACCCACCGACACAGCACCCTCACCCTCCGACACAGCACCCTCACCACCAACCGACACAGCACCCTCACCCTTCAACACAACATTCTCCCACTCCAGCACAGTACCCTCACCCTCCAACACAGCACCCTCACCACCCACCGACACAGCACCCTCACCCTCCGACACAGCACCCTCACCACCAACCGACACAGCACCCTCACCCTTCAACACAACATTCTCCCACACCAGCACAGCACCCTCACCCTCCAACACAGTACCCTCACCCTCCAACAAAGCATTCTCACCACCCTTCGAAACACAGCACCCTCACCTTCCGACACAGTACACTCACCTTCCAACACAGCATCCTCACCACACTCCACTACAGCATCCTCACCCTCCAACACTGTACTCTCACCATCCAACACAGCACCCTACCCCTCCGACACAGTGCCCTCACCCTCCAACGCAGCATCCTCACCACCCTCCGACACTACCCTCACCCTCTGACACAGCACGCTCACCCTCCAACACAGTATCCTCATCCTCCGACACAGTACCCTCACCATCCGACACAGTACCCTCACCACCCACCGACACAGCACCCTCAACCTCCGACACAGTACCCTCACCCTCCAACACAGCACCCTCAACACCCTCCAACACAGCATCCTCAACACCCTCCAACACAGCATCCTCACCACCCTCCAACAGAGGACACTCACCCTCCGACACAGTACCCTCACCTCCAACACAGCACCCTTACCTTCCGACACAGTACGCTCACCCTCCAACACAGCACCCTCAACACCCTCCAACACAGCACCCTCACCCTCCAACACAGCCCCCTCACCCTCCGACACAACACCCTCAACCTCCAACCCAGCATCCTCACCACCCTCCAACACAGCACCCTCACCATCCGACACAGTACCCTCACCCTCCAACACAGCACCCTCACCGCCCACCGACACAGCACCCTCACCCTCCAACACAGCACCCTCACCACCCACCGACACAGCACCCTCAACCTCCGACACAGTACCCTCACCCTCCGACACAGCACCCTCACCACCAACCGACACAGCACCCTCACCCTTCAACACAACATTCTCCCACTCCAGCACAGTATCCTCACCCTCCAACACAGCATCCTCAACACCCTCCAACACAGCACCCTCAACACCCTCCAACACTGCATCCTCACCACCCTCCAACAGAGTACCCTCACCCTCCGACACAGTACCCTCACCCTCCAACACAGTACCCTCACCGTCTGACACAGTACCCTCACCCTCCAACCCAACATCCTCACCACCCTCCAACACAGCACCCTCACCCTCCAACACAGTACTCTCACCCTCCAACTTAGTACCCTCACCCTCCAACACAGTATCCTCACTACCCTCCACTACAGCATCCTCACCCTCCGACACAACACCCTCACCCTCCGACACAGCACCCTCACCACCCTCCGACACAGTACCCTCACCCTGCTACACAGCATCCTCACCACCCTCCGACACAGCACCCTCACCACCCTCTGACGCAGCACCCTCACCCTCCAACACAGCACCCTCACCTTCCAACCCAGCATCCTCACCACCCTCCGACACAGTACCCTCACCCTCCAACACAGTACCCTCACCCTCCGACACAGCACCCTCATCACCCTCCGACACATTACCCTCACCATCCTACACAGCATCCTCACCATCCTCCGACACAGCACCCTCACCACCCTCCAACACAGTACCCTCCGACACAGCACCCTCAGCACCCTCCGACACAGCACCCTCCCCACCCTCCAACACAGCATCCTCACCACACTCTGACAGTGCACCCTCACCCTTCAACACAGCACCCTCACCCTCCAACACAGCACCCTCACTCTCCGACACAGTTCCCTCACCACCCTGCAACACAGTACCCTCCCCCTCCAACACAGCACCCTCACCCTCCGACACAGCACCCTCGCCCTCCGACAGAGCACCCTCGCCCTCCGACAGAGCACCCTCACCTTCCAACACAGTACCCTCACCTTCCAACACAGTACCCTCACCTTCCAACACAGTACCCTCCCCTTCCAACACAGTGCTCTCACCCTCCAACACAGCACCCTCACCACCCTGCAACACAGTACCCTCCCCCTCCAACACAGCACCCTCACCCTCCGACACAGCACCCTCACCCTCCGACACAGCACCCTCACCCTCCAACACATCATCCTCACCACCCTGCAACACTGTAGCCTCACCCTCCAACACAGCACCCTCACACTACAACACAGCACCCTCACTCTCCAACACAGCACCCTCACCCTCCAACACAGTACCCTCACCTTCCAACACAGTACCCTCACCTTCCAACACAGTACCCTCACCTTCCAACACAGCACCCTCACCCTCCAACACAGTACTCTCACCCTCCAACACAGTTCCCTCACCACCCTGCAACACAGTACCCTCCCCCTCCAACACAGTACTCTCACCCTCCAACATAGTACCCTCTCCCTCCAACACAGTATCCTCACTACCCTCCACTACAGCATCCTCACCCTCCGACACAGCACCCTCACCAGCCTCCAACACAGCACCCTCACCCTCCTACACAGCATCCTCATCACCCTGCAACACTATATCCTCATCCTCCAACACAGCACCCTCACTCTCCAACACATCACCCTCACCCTCCAACACAGTACCCTCACCTTCCAACACAGCACCCTCACTCTCCAACACAGTACTCTCACCCTCCAACATAGTACCCTCACCCTCCAACATAGTATCCTCACTACCCTCCACTACAGCATCCTCACCCTCCGACACTGCACCCTCACCACCCTCCAACACAGTACCCTCACCCTCCTACACAGCATCCTCACCACCCTCTGACACAGCACTCTGACCACCCTCCAACACAGCACCCTCACCTTCCAATCCAGCATCCTCACCACCCTCCGACACAGCACCTTCACCCTCCAAAACAGTACCCTCACCCTCCAACACAGCATCCTCACCACCCTCCACTACAGCATCCTCCCCTCCAACACAGTACCCTCCGACACAGCACCCTCAGCACCCTCCGACACAGCACCCTCCCCACCCTCCAACACAGCATTCTCACCACCCTCTGACAGTGCACCCTCACCCTTCAACACAGCACCCTCACTCTCCGACACAGTACCCTCACCAACCTCTGACACATTACCCTCACCCTCCGACACAGCACCCTCACCGTCCGACACAGTACCCTCACCTTCCAACACAGTACTCTCACCCTCCAACACAGCGCCCTCACCCTCCGACACAGCACCCTCACCACCCTCCGACACAGCTCCCTCACCCTCCAACACAGGATCCTCACCCTCCGACACAGCACCCTCACCCTCCGACACAGTACCCTCACCCTCCAACACAGTACTCTCACCCTCCAACACAGCGCCCTCACCCTCCGACACAGCACCCTCACCACCCTCCGACACAGCTCCCTCACCCTCCAACACAGCTCCCTCACCCTACAACACAGGATCCTCACCCTCCAACACAGCACCCTCACCATCCGACACATCACCCTCACCCTCCAACACAGGATCCTCACCCTCCGACACAGCACCCTCACCCTCCGACACAGTACCCTCACCATCCGACACATCACCCTCACCATCCAACACAGGATCCTCAACCTCCGACACAGTATCCTCACCCTCCAACACAGTACTCTCACCCTCCAACACAGCGCCCTCACCCTCCGACACAGCACCCTCACCCTCCGACACAGTACCCTCACCCTCCAACACAGTACCCTCACCCTCCAACACAGCATCCTCACCACCCTCCACTACAGCATCCTCCCCTCCAACACAGTACCCTCCAACACAGCACCCTCACCACCCTCCGACACAGCACCCTCAACCTCCGACACTGTGCGCCCACTCTCCAACACAGTACCCTCACCTTCCAATACAGTACCCTCACCCTCCAACACAGTATGCTCACTACCCTCTACTACAGCATCCTCATCCTCCACCACAGCATCCTACCCCACCGACACAGTACCCTCACCATCCGACACAGCACGCTCACCCTCCAACACAGTACCCTCCAACACAGCACCCTCACCCTCCAACACAGCACCCTCACCCTCCAACACAGTACCCTCCAACACAGCACCCTCACCCTCCAACACAGCACCCTCACCCTCCAACACAGTACCCTCACCTTCTAACACAGCACCCTCACCTTCCAACACAGCACCCTCACCCTCCAACACAGTACTCTCACCCTCCAACATAGTACCCTCACCCTCCAACACAGTATCCTCACTACCCTCCACTACAGCATCCTCACCCTCCGACACAGCACCCTCACCTGCCTCCAACACAGCACCCTCACCCTCCTACACAGAATCCTCATCACCCTGCAACACTATACCCTCACCCTCCTACACTGCACCCTCACTCTCCAACACAGTACTCTCACCTTACAACACAGCACCCTCACCCTCCAACACAGTACCCTCACCCTCCAACATAGTACCCTCACCCTCCCACACAGTATCCTCACTAACCTCCACTACAGCATCCTCACCCTCTGACACAGCACCCTCACCAGCCTCTGACACAGTACCCTCACCAGCCTCCAACACAGCACCCTCACCCTCCTACACAGCATCCTCATCACCCTGCAACACTATACCCTCACCCTCCAACAAAGTACCCTCACCTTCCAACACAGCACACTCACCCTCCAACACAGTAATCTCACCCTCCAACATTGTACCCTCACCCTCGAACACAGTATCCTCACTACCCTCCATTACAGCATCCTCACCCTCCGACACAGCACCCTCACCAGCCTCCAACACAGCACCCTCACCCACCGACACAGCACCCTCACCACCCTCCAACACAGCACCCTCAACACCCTCCAACACAGCACCCTCAACACCCTCCAACACAGCATCCTCACCACCCTCCAACAGAGTTCCCTCACCCTCCGACACAGTACCCTCACCCTCCAACCTAGCATCCTCACCACCCTCCAACACAGCACCCTCACCCTCCGACACAACACCCTCAACCTCCGACACAGCACCCTCACTCTCCAACACGGCATCCTCACCACCCTCCAACACAGCACCCTCATCCTCCGACACAACACCCTCACCCTCCTACACAGCACCCTCACCACCTGACGACACAGTACCCTCACCTTCCAACACAGCACCCTCACCCTCCAACACAGTTTCCTCACTAACCTCCACTACAGCATCCTCACCCTCTGACACAGCACCCCCACCTGCCTCCAACACAGCACCCTCACCCTCCAACACAGCATCCTCACCACCCACCGACACAGCACCCTCACCACCCTCCAACACAGCACCCTCACCCTCCGACACAGCATCCTCACCTTCCAACCCAACATCCTCACCACCCTCCGACACTGCACCCTCACCACCCTCCGACACAGTACCCTCACCCTCCTACACAGTATCCTCACCATCCTCCACTACAGCATCTTCACCACCCTCCACTACAGCATCCTCACTCTCCAACACAGTGCCCTCACCCTCCAACAAAGCATCCTCACCACCCTTCGAAACACAGCACCTTACCCCTCCGACACAGTACCCTCACCCTCCGACACAGCACCCTCACCCTCCGACACAGCACCCTCACCACCCTCCGACACAGTACCCTCACCATCCTCCACTACAGCATCCTCACCATACTCCACTATAGCACCCTCACCCTCCAACACAGTACCCTCACCCTCCAACAAGGCATCCTCACCACCCTTCGAAACACAGCACCTTACCCCTCCGACACAGTACCCTCACCCTCCGACACAATACCCTCACCCTCCAAACCAGCATCCTCACCACCCTCCGACACAGCACCCTCACCCTCCAACACTCTACCCTCACCCTCCGACACAATACCCTCACCCTCCAAACCAGCATCCTCACCACCCTCCGACACAGTACCCTCACCATCCGACACAACACCCTCACCCTCCGACACAATACCCTCACCCTCCAAACCAGCATCCTCACCACCCTCCGACACAGCACCCTCACCCTCCGACACAACACCCTCACCCTCCGACACAATACCCTCACCCTCCAAACCAGCATCCTCACCACCCTCCGACACAGCACCCTCACCTTCCGACACAGCACCCTCACCCTCCGACACAACACCCTCACCCTCCGACACAATACCCTCACTCTCCAAACCAGCATCCTCACCATCCTCCGACACAGTACCCTCACCATCCAACACAGTACCCTCACCCTCCAACACAGCACCCTCACCACCCACCGACACAGCACCCTCACCCTCCGACACAGCACCCTCACCCTTCAACACAACATTCTCCCACTCCAACACAGTACCCTCACCCTCCAACACAGCACCCTCACCACCCACCGACACAGCACCCTCACCCTCCGACACAGCACCCTCACCACCAACCGACACAGCACCCTCACCCTTCAACACAACATTCTCCCACTCCAACACAGTACCCTCACCCTCCAACACAGCACCCTCACCACCCACCGACACAGCACCCTCACCCTCCGACACAGCACCCTCACCACCAACCGACACAGCACCCTCACCCTTCAACACAACATTCTCCCACTCCAGCACAGCACCCTCACCCTCCAACACAGTACCCTCACCCTCCAACAAAGCATTCTCACCACCCTTCGAAACACAGCACCCTCACCTTCCGACACAGTACACTCACCTTCCAACACAGCATCCTCACCACACTCCACTACAGCATCCTCACCCTCCAACACTGTACTCTCAACATCCAACACAGCACCCTACCCCTCCGACACAGTGCCCTCACCCTCCAACGCAGCATCCTCACCACCCTCCGACACTACCCTCACCCTCTGACACAGCACGCTCACCCTCCAACACAGTATCCTCATCCTCCGACACAGTACCCTCACCATCCGACACAGCACCCTCACCACCCACCGACACAGCACCCTCACCATCCGACACAGCACCCTCACCACCCACCGACACAGCACCCTCAACCTCCGACACAGTACCCTCACCCTCCGACACAGCACCCTCACCACCAACCGACACAGCACCCTCACCCTTCAACACAACATTCTCCCACTCCAACACAGTACCCTCACCCTCCAACACAGTACCCTCACCCTCCAACACAGCACCCTCAACACCCTCCAACACAGCATCCTCACCACCCTCCAACAGAGGACACTAACCCTCCGACACAGTACCCTCACCCTCCAACACAGCACCCTCAACACCCTCCAACACAGCACCCTCACCCTCCAACACAGCCCCCTCACCCTCCGACACAACACCCTCAACCTCCAACCCAGCATCCTCACCACCCTCCAACACAGCACCCTCACCATCCGACACAGCACCCTCACCCTCCAACACAGCACCCTCACCACCCACCGACACAGCACCCTCACCCTCCGACACAGCACCCTCACCACCCACCGACACAACACCCTCACCCTCCGACACAGCACCCTCACCACCCACCGACACAACACCCTCACCCTCCAACACAGCACCCTCACCACCCACCGACACAGCACCCTCACCCTCCGACACAGCATCCTCACCACCCACCGACACAGCACCCTCACCCTCCGACACAGCACCCTCACCACCCACCGACACAACACCCTCACCCTCCAACACAGTACCCTCAACCTCTGACACAGCACCCTCACCACCAACCGACACAGCACCGTCACCCTTCAACACAACATTCTCCCACTCCAGCACAGTATCCTCACCCTCCAACACAGCATCCTCACTGTCTGACACAGTACCCTCACCCTCCAACCCAACATCCTCACCACCCTCCAACACAGCACCCTCACCCTCCAACACAGTACTCTCACCCTCCAACTTAGTACCCTCACCCTCCAACACAGTATCCTCACTACCCTCCACTACAGCATCCTCACCCTCCGACACAACACCCTCACCCTCCGACACAGCACCCTCACCACCCTCCGACACAGCACCCTCACAATTCGACACAGCACCCTCACCACCCTCCGACACAGTACCCTCAGCCACCAACACAGCACCCTCACCCTACAGCACTGCACCCTCACCACCCTCCGACACAGCACCCTCACCCTCCGACACAGCACCCTCACCCTCCTCTGACACAGCTTCCTCACCCTCTGACACAGCACCCTCCCCCTCCGACACAGCACCCTCACCCTCCGACACAGCACCCTCGCCCTCCAACACATCATCCTCACCACCCTGCAACACTGTACCCTCACCCTCCGACACAGCACCCTCCGGACCCTCCAATACAGTACCCTCACCCTCTGACATAGTACCCCCACCCTCCGACTCAGCACTCTCACCCAACAACACAGCACCCTCACCCTCCGACACAGCACCCTCACCACCCTCCGACACAGTACCCTCACCCTCCAACACAGTACCCTCACCCTCCAACACAGGATCCTCACCACCCTCCGACACAGCTCCCTCATCCTCTGACACAGTACCCTCACCCTCTGGCACAGCACCCTCACCACCCTCCGACACAGCACCCTCATTCTCCAGCACAGTACCGTCACCCTCCGACACAGTACCCTCACCACCCTCCAACACAGCACCCTCACCCTCTGACACAGCACCCTCAACACCCTCCGACACAGCACCCTCACCACCCTCTGACACAGCACCCTCACCCTCCAACACAGCACCCTCACCTTCCAACCCAGCATCCTCACAACCCTCCGACAGAGCACCCTCACCCTCCGACACAGTACCCTCAACTTCCAACGCAACATCCTCGCCACCCTCCTACTCAGCACCCTCACCCTCCGACACAGCACCCTCCGGACCCTCCAATACAGTACCCTCACCCTCTGACACAGTACCCCCACCCTCTGACTCAGCACCCTCACCCAACAACACAGCACCCTCACCCTCCGACACAGCACCCTCACCACCCTCCGACACAGTACCCTCACCCTCCAACACAGTACCCTCACCCTCCAACACAGTACCCTCACCCTTCAACACAGCACCCTCATCCTCCGACACAGTACCCTCACCCTCTGGCACAGCACCCTCACCACCCTCCGACACAGTACCCTCACCACCCTCCAACACAGCACCCTCACCCTCTGACACAGCACCCTCAACACCCTCCGACACAGCACCCTCACCCTCCGACACAGCACCCTCACCCTCCGACACAGTACTCTCACCCTCCGACACAGCACCCTCAACACCCTCCGACACAGTACACTCACCCTCCGTCACAGCACCCTCACAACCCTCCGACACAGCACCCTCACTCTCCGACACAGCACCTCACCCCCTCAGACACAGCTCCCTCACCCTCTGACACAGCACCCTCACCCTCCGACACAGTACCCTCAACCTCCAACGCAACATCCGCGCCACCCTCCGAATCAGCACCCTCACCCTCCGACACAGCACCCTCCGGACCCTCCAATACAGTACCCTCACCGTCTGACACAGTACCCCCACCCTCCGACTCAGCACCCTCACCCAACAACACAGCACCCTCACCCTCCGACACAGCACCCTCACCACCCTCCGACACAGTACCCTCACCCTCCAACACAGTACCCTCACCCTCCAACACAGCATCCTCACCACCCTCCGACACAGCACCCTCACCCTCCAACACAGTACCCTCACCCTCCAACACAGCATCCTCACCACCCTCCACTACAGCATCCTCCCCTCCAACACAGTACCCTCCGACACAGCACCCTCAGCACCCTCCGACACAGCACCCTCCCCACCCTCCAACACAGCATCCTCACCACCCTCAGACAGTGCACCCTCACCCTTCAACACAGCACCCTCACTCTCCGACACAGTACCCTCACCAACCTCTGACATATTACCCTCACCCTCCGACACAGCACCCTCACCGTCCGACACAGTACCCTCACCTTCCAACACAGTACTCTCACCCTCCAACACAGCGCCCTCACCCTCCGACACAGCTCCCTCACCCTCCAACACAGGATCCTCAACCTCCGACACAGCTCCCTCACCCTCCGACACAGCTCCCTCACCCTACAACACAGGATCCTCACCCTCCGACACAGTATCCTCACCCTCCGACACAGCACCCTCACCCTACAACACAGGATCCTCAACCTCCGACACAGCACCCTCACCCTCCGACACAGCACCCTCACCATCCGACACAGGATCCTCAACCTCCGACACAGCACCCTCACCCTCCGACACAGCACCCTCACCATCCGACACAGCACCCTCACCCTCTGACACAGCACCCTCACCCTCCAACACAGGATCCTCACCCTCCGACACTGCACCCTCACCCTCCGACACAGCACCCTCACCCTCCGACACAGCACCCTCACCCTCCGACACAGCACCCTCACCCTGCGACACAGTACCCTCACCCTCCGACACAGTACCCTCACCCTCCAACACAGGATCCTCACCCTCCGACACAGCACCCTCACCCTCCGACACAGCACCCTCACCCTCCGACACAGTACCCTCACCCTCCAACACAGGATCCTCACCCTCCTACACAGCACCCTCACCCTCCGACACAGCACCCTCACCCTCCGACACAGTACCCTCACCCTCCAACACAGGATCCTCACCCTCCTACACAGCACCCTCACCCTCCGACACAGTACCCTCACCCTCTGACACAGCACCCTCACCCTCCGACACAGTACCCTCACCCTCCGACACAGTACTCTCACCCTCCAACACAGGATCCTCACCCTCCGACACAGCACCCTCACCATCCGACACAGTACCCTCACCCTCCAACACAGGATCCTCACCCTCCGACACAGTACCCTCACCCTCCAACACAGCACCCTCACCATCCGACACAGCACCCTCACCCTCCGACACAGTACCCACACCCTCCGACACAGCACCCTCACCCTCCGACACAGTACCCACACCCTCCGACACAGCACCCTCACCCTCCGACACAGTACCCTCACCATCCGACACAGCACCCTCACCCTCCAACACAGTACCCTCACCCTCCAACACAGTATGCTCACTACCCTCTACTACAGCATCCTCATCCTCCACCACAGCATCCTACCCCACCGACACAGTACCCTCACCATCCGACACAGCACGCTCACCCTCCAACACAGTACCCTCCAACACAGCACCCTCACCCTCCAACACAGCACCCTCACCCTCCAACACAGTACCCTCACCTTCCAACACAGTACCCTCACCTTCCAACACAGTACCCTCACCTTCCAACACAGCACCCTCACCTTCCAACACAGCACCCTCACCCTCCAACACAGTACTCTCACCCTCCAACATAGTACCCTCACCCTCCAACACAGTATCCTCACTACCCTCCACTACAGCATCCTCACCCTCCGACACAGCACCCTCACCTGCCTCCAACACAGCACCCTCACCCTCCAACACAGCACCCTCACCCTCCTACACAGCATCCTCATCACCCTGCAACACTATACCCTCACCCTCCTACACTGCACCCTCACTCTCCAACACAGTACTCTCACCTTACAACACAGCACCCTCACCCTCCAACACAGTACCCTCACCCTCCAACATAGTACCCTCACCCTCCCACACAGTATCCTCACTAACCTCCACTACAGCATCCTCACCCTCTGACACAGCACCCTCACCAGCCTCTGACACAGTACCCTCACCAGCCTCCAACACAGCACCCTCACCCTCCTACACAGCATCCTCATCACCCTGCAACACTATACCCTCACCCTCCAACAAAGTACCCTCACCTTCCAACACAGCACACTCACCCTCCAACACAGTAATCTCACCCTCCAACATTGTACCCTCACCCTCGAACACAGTATCCTCACTACCCTCCATTACAGCATCCTCACCCTCCGACACAGCACCCTCACCAGCCTCCAACACAGCACCCTCACCCACCGACACAGCACCCTCACCACCCTCCAACACAGCACCCTCAACACCCTCCAACACAGCACCCTCAACACCCTCCAACACAGCATCCTCACCACCCTCCAACAGAGTTCCCTCACCCTCCGACACAGTACCCTCACCCTCCAACCGAGCATCCTCACCACCCTCCAACACAGCACCCTCACCCTCCGACACAACACCCTCAACCTCCGACACAGCACCCTCACCACTTTGCGACACAGTACCTCACCCTCCGACACAGCACCCTCACTCTCCAACACGGCATCCTCACCACCCTCCTACACAGCACCCTCACCACCTGACGACACAGTACCCTCACCTTCCAACACAGCACCCTCACCCTCCAACACAGTTTCCTCACTAACCTCCACTACAGCATCCTCACCCTCTGACACAGCACCCCCACCTGCCTCCAACACAGCACCCTCACCCTCCAACACAGCATCCTCACCACCCACCGACACAGCACCCTCACCACCCTCCGACACAGCTCCCTCACCCTCCAACACAGCTCCCTCACCCTACAACACAGGATCCTCACCCTCCAACACAGCACCCTCACCATCCGACACATCACCCTCACCCTCCAACACAGGATCCTCACCCTCCGACACAGCACCCTCACCCTCCGACACAGTACCCTCACCATCCGACACATCACCCTCACCATCCAACACAGGATCCTCAACCTCCGACACAGTATCCTCACCCTCCAACACAGTACTCTCACCCTCCAACACAGCGCCCTCACCCTCCGACACAGCACCCTCACCCTCCGACACAGTACCCTCACCCTCCAACACAGTACTCTCACCCTCCAACACAGCGCCCTCACCCTCCGACACAGCACCCTCACCACCCTCCGACACAGCTCCCTCACCCTCCAACACAGCTCCCTCACCCTACAACACAGGATCCTCACCCTCCAACACAGCACCCTCACCATCCGACACATCACCCTCACCATCCAACACAGGATCCTCAACCTCCGACACAGTATCCTCACCCTCCGACACAGCTCCCTCACCCTCCGACACAGCACCCTCACCCTACAACACAGGATCCTCAACCTCCGACACAGCACCCTCACCCTCCGACACAGTATCCTCACCCTCCAACACAGCACCCTCACCATCCGACACAGCACCCTCACCCTACAACACAGGATCCTCAACCTCCGACACAGCACCCTCACCCTCCGACACAGTATCCTCACCCTCCAACACAGCACCCTCACCCTCCGACACAGCACCCTCACCCTCCGACACAGTACCCTCACCCTCTGACACAGCACCCTCACCCTCCAACACAGGAACCTCACCCTCCGACACAGCACCCTCACCCTCCGACACAGCACCCTCACCCTCCGACACAGTACCCTCACCCTCTGACACAGTACCCTCACCCTCCGACACAGTACCCTCACCCTCTGACACAGCACCCTCACCCTCCGACACAGTACCCTCACCCTCCAACACAGCACCCTCACCATCCGACACAGCACCCTCACCCTCCGACACAGTACCCACACCCTCCGACACAGCACCCTCACCATCCGACACAGCACCCTCACCCTCCAACACAGTACCCTCACCCTCCAACACAGCATCCTCACCACCCTCCACTACAGCATCCTCCCCTCCAACACAGTACCCTCCAACACAGCACCCTCACCACCCTCCGACACAGCACCCTCAACCTCCGACACTGTGCGCCCACTCTCCAACACAGTACCCTCACCTTCCAATACAGTACCCTCACCCTCCAACACAGTATGCTCACTACCCTCTACTACAGCATCCTCATCCTCCACCACAGCATCCTACCCCACCGACACAGTACCCTCACCATCCGACACAGCACGCTCACCCTCCAACACAGTACCCTCCAACACAGCACCCTCACCCTCCAACACAGCACCCTCACCCTCCAACACAGTACCCTCCAACACAGCACCCTCACCCT
The DNA here is from genome assembly GCF_037043375.1 of Chiloscyllium plagiosum. NCBI lineage: Eukaryota > Metazoa > Chordata > Chondrichthyes > Orectolobiformes > Hemiscylliidae > Chiloscyllium > Chiloscyllium plagiosum. The sequence continues at coordinate 116,735,932 of NW_028270141.1, read as the reverse complement.
CCAACACAGCACCCTCACCCTCCAACACAGTACCCTCACCTTCTAACACAGCACCCTCACCTTCCAACACAGCACCCTCACCCTCCAACACAGTACTCTCACCCTCCAACATAGTACCCTCACCCTCCAACACAGTATCCTCACTACCCTCCACTACAGCATCCTCACCCTCCGACACAGCACCCTCACCTGCCTCCAACACAGCACCCTCACCCTCCTACACAGAATCCTCATCACCCTGCAACACTATACCCTCACCCTCCTACACTGCACCCTCACTCTCCAACACAGTACTCTCACCTTACAACACAGCACCCTCACCCTCCCACACAGTATCCTCACTAACCTCCACTACAGCATCCTCACCCTCTGACACAGCACCCTCACCAGCCTCTGACACAGTACCCTCACCAGCCTCCAACACAGCACCCTCACCCTCCTACACAGCATCCTCATCACCCTGCAACACTATACCCTCACCCTCCAACAAAGTACCCTCACCTTCCAACACAGCACACTCACCCTCCAACACAGTAATCTCACCCTCCAACATTGTACCCTCACCCTCGAACACAGTATCCTCACTACCCTCCATTACAGCATCCTCACCCTCCGACACAGCACCCTCACCAGCCTCCAACACAGCACCCTCACCCACCGACACAGCACCCTCACCACCCTCCAACACAGCACCCTCAACACCCTCCAACACAGCACCCTCAACACCCTCCAACACAGCATCCTCACCACCCTCCAACAGAGTTCCCTCACCCTCCGACACAGTACCCTCACCCTCCAACCTAGCATCCTCACCACCCTCCAACACAGCACCCTCACCCTCCGACACAACACCCTCAACCTCCGACACAGCACCCTCACTCTCCAACACGGCATCCTCACCACCCTCCAACACAGCACCCTCATCCTCCGACACAACACCCTCACCCTCCTACACAGCACCCTCACCACCTGACGACACAGTACCCTCACCTTCCAACACAGCACCCTCACCCTCCAACACAGTTTCCTCACTAACCTCCACTACAGCATCCTCACCCTCTGACACAGCACCCCCACCTGCCTCCAACACAGCACCCTCACCCTCCAACACAGCATCCTCACCACCCACCGACACAGCACCCTCACCACCCTCCAACACAGCACCCTCACCCTCCGACACAGCATCCTCACCTTCCAACCCAACATCCTCACCACCCTCCGACACTGCACCCTCACCACCCTCCGACACAGTACCCTCACCCTCCTACACAGTATCCTCACCATCCTCCACTACAGCATCTTCACCACCCTCCACTACAGCATCCTCACTCTCCAACACAGTGCCCTCACCCTCCAACAAAGCATCCTCACCACCCTTCGAAACACAGCACCTTACCCCTCCGACACAGTACCCTCACCCTCCGACACAGCACCCTCACCCTCCGACACAGCACCCTCACCACCCTCCGACACAGTACCCTCACCATCCTCCACTACAGCATCCTCACCATACTCCACTATAGCACCCTCACCCTCCAACACAGTACCCTCACCCTCCAACAAGGCATCCTCACCACCCTTCGAAACACAGCACCTTACCCCTCCGACACAGTACCCTCACCCTCCGACACAATACCCTCACCCTCCAAACCAGCATCCTCACCACCCTCCGACACAGCACCCTCACCCTCCAACACTCTACCCTCACCCTCCGACACAATACCCTCACCCTCCAAACCAGCATCCTCACCACCCTCCGACACAGTACCCTCACCATCCGACACAACACCCTCACCCTCCGACACAATACCCTCACCCTCCAAACCAGCATCCTCACCACCCTCCGACACAGCACCCTCACCCTCCGACACAACACCCTCACCCTCCGACACAATACCCTCACCCTCCAAACCAGCATCCTCACCACCCTCCGACACAGCACCCTCACCTTCCGACACAGCACCCTCACCCTCCGACACAACACCCTCACCCTCCGACACAATACCCTCACTCTCCAAACCAGCATCCTCACCATCCTCCGACACAGTACCCTCACCATCCAACACAGTACCCTCACCCTCCAACACAGCACCCTCACCACCCACCGACACAGCACCCTCACCCTCCGACACAGCACCCTCACCCTTCAACACAACATTCTCCCACTCCAACACAGTACCCTCACCCTCCAACACAGCACCCTCACCACCCACCGACACAGCACCCTCACCCTCCGACACAGCACCCTCACCACCAACCGACACAGCACCCTCACCCTTCAACACAACATTCTCCCACTCCAACACAGTACCCTCACCCTCCAACACAGCACCCTCACCACCCACCGACACAGCACCCTCACCCTCCGACACAGCACCCTCACCACCAACCGACACAGCACCCTCACCCTTCAACACAACATTCTCCCACTCCAGCACAGCACCCTCACCCTCCAACACAGTACCCTCACCCTCCAACAAAGCATTCTCACCACCCTTCGAAACACAGCACCCTCACCTTCCGACACAGTACACTCACCTTCCAACACAGCATCCTCACCACACTCCACTACAGCATCCTCACCCTCCAACACTGTACTCTCACCATCCAACACAGCACCCTACCCCTCCGACACAGTGCCCTCACCCTCCAACGCAGCATCCTCACCACCCTCCGACACTACCCTCACCCTCTGACACAGCACGCTCACCCTCCAACACAGTATCCTCATCCTCCGACACAGTACCCTCACCATCCGACACAGCACCCTCACCACCCACCGACACAGCACCCTCACCATCCGACACAGCACCCTCACCACCCACCGACACAGCACCCTCAACCTCCGACACAGTACCCTCACCCTCCGACACAGCACCCTCACCACCAACCGACACAGCACCCTCACCCTTCAACACAACATTCTCCCACTCCAACACAGTACCCTCACCCTCCAACACAGTACCCTCACCCTCCAACACAGCACCCTCAACACCCTCCAACACAGCATCCTCACCACCCTCCAACAGAGGACACTAACCCTCCGACACAGTACCCTCACCCTCCAACACAGCACCCTCAACACCCTCCAACACAGCACCCTCACCCTCCAACACAGCCCCCTCACCCTCCGACACAACACCCTCAACCTCCAACCCAGCATCCTCACCACCCTCCAACACAGCACCCTCACCATCCGACACAGCACCCTCACCCTCCAACACAGCACCCTCACCACCCACCGACACAGCACCCTCACCCTCCGACACAGCACCCTCACCACCCACCGACACAACACCCTCACCCTCCGACACAGCACCCTCACCACCCACCGACACAACACCCTCACCCTCCAACACAGCACCCTCACCACCCACCGACACAGCACCCTCACCCTCCGACACAGCATCCTCACCACCCACCGACACAGCACCCTCACCCTCCGACACAGCACCCTCACCACCCACCGACACAACACCCTCACCCTCCAACACAGTACCCTCAACCTCTGACACAGCACCCTCACCACCAACCGACACAGCACCGTCACCCTTCAACACAACATTCTCCCACTCCAGCACAGTATCCTCACCCTCCAACACAGCATCCTCACTGTCTGACACAGTACCCTCACCCTCCAACCCAACATCCTCACCACCCTCCAACACAGCACCCTCACCCTCCAACACAGTACTCTCACCCTCCAACTTAGTACCCTCACCCTCCAACACAGTATCCTCACTACCCTCCACTACAGCATCCTCACCCTCCGACACAACACCCTCACCCTCCGACACAGCACCCTCACCACCCTCCGACACAGCACCCTCACAATTCGACACAGCACCCTCACCACCCTCCGACACAGTACCCTCAGCCACCAACACAGCACCCTCACCCTACAGCACTGCACCCTCACCACCCTCCGACACAGCACCCTCACCCTCCGACACAGCACCCTCACCCTCCTCTGACACAGCTTCCTCACCCTCTGACACAGCACCCTCCCCCTCCGACACAGCACCCTCACCCTCCGACACAGCACCCTCGCCCTCCAACACATCATCCTCACCACCCTGCAACACTGTACCCTCACCCTCCGACACAGCACCCTCCGGACCCTCCAATACAGTACCCTCACCCTCTGACATAGTACCCCCACCCTCCGACTCAGCACTCTCACCCAACAACACAGCACCCTCACCCTCCGACACAGCACCCTCACCACCCTCCGACACAGTACCCTCACCCTCCAACACAGTACCCTCACCCTCCAACACAGGATCCTCACCACCCTCCGACACAGCTCCCTCATCCTCTGACACAGTACCCTCACCCTCTGGCACAGCACCCTCACCACCCTCCGACACAGCACCCTCATTCTCCAGCACAGTACCGTCACCCTCCGACACAGTACCCTCACCACCCTCCAACACAGCACCCTCACCCTCTGACACAGCACCCTCAACACCCTCCGACACAGCACCCTCACCACCCTCTGACACAGCACCCTCACCCTCCAACACAGCACCCTCACCTTCCAACCCAGCATCCTCACAACCCTCCGACAGAGCACCCTCACCCTCCGACACAGTACCCTCAACTTCCAACGCAACATCCTCGCCACCCTCCTACTCAGCACCCTCACCCTCCGACACAGCACCCTCCGGACCCTCCAATACAGTACCCTCACCCTCTGACACAGTACCCCCACCCTCTGACTCAGCACCCTCACCCAACAACACAGCACCCTCACCCTCCGACACAGCACCCTCACCACCCTCCGACACAGTACCCTCACCCTCCAACACAGTACCCTCACCCTCCAACACAGTACCCTCACCCTTCAACACAGCACCCTCATCCTCCGACACAGTACCCTCACCCTCTGGCACAGCACCCTCACCACCCTCCGACACAGTACCCTCACCACCCTCCAACACAGCACCCTCACCCTCTGACACAGCACCCTCAACACCCTCCGACACAGCACCCTCACCCTCCGACACAGCACCCTCACCCTCCGACACAGTACTCTCACCCTCCGACACAGCACCCTCAACACCCTCCGACACAGTACACTCACCCTCCGTCACAGCACCCTCACAACCCTCCGACACAGCACCCTCACTCTCCGACACAGCACCTCACCCCCTCAGACACAGCTCCCTCACCCTCTGACACAGCACCCTCACCCTCCGACACAGTACCCTCAACCTCCAACGCAACATCGGCGCCACCCTCCGAATCAGCACCCTCACCCTCCGACACAGCACCCTCCGGACCCTCCAATACAGTACCCTCACCGTCTGACACAGTACCCCCACCCTCCGACTCAGCACCCTCACCCAACAACACAGCACCCTCACCCTCCGACACAGCACCCTCACCACCCTCCGACACAGTACCCTCACCCTCCAACACAGTACCCTCACCCTCCAACACAGCATCCTCACCACCCTCCGACACAGCACCCTCACCCTCCAACACAGTACCCTCACCCTCCAACACAGCATCCTCACCACCCTCCACTACAGCATCCTCCCCTCCAACACAGTACCCTCCGACACAGCACCCTCAGCACCCTCCGACACAGCACCCTCCCCACCCTCCAACACAGCATCCTCACCACCCTCAGACAGTGCACCCTCACCCTTCAACACAGCACCCTCACTCTCCGACACAGTACCCTCACCAACCTCTGACATATTACCCTCACCCTCCGACACAGCACCCTCACCGTCCGACACAGTACCCTCACCTTCCAACACAGTACTCTCACCCTCCAACACAGCGCCCTCACCCTCCGACACAGCTCCCTCACCCTCCAACACAGGATCCTCAACCTCCGACACAGCTCCCTCACCCTCCGACACAGCTCCCTCACCCTACAACACAGGATCCTCACCCTCCGACACAGTATCCTCACCCTCCGACACAGCACCCTCACCCTACAACACAGGATCCTCAACCTCCGACACAGCACCCTCACCCTCCGACACAGCACCCTCACCATCCGACACAGGATCCTCAACCTCCGACACAGCACCCTCACCCTCCGACACAGCACCCTCACCATCCGACACAGCACCCTCACCCTCTGACACAGCACCCTCACCCTCCAACACAGGATCCTCACCCTCCGACACTGCACCCTCACCCTCCGACACAGCACCCTCACCCTCCGACACAGCACCCTCACCCTCCGACACAGCACCCTCACCCTGCGACACAGTACCCTCACCCTCCGACACAGTACCCTCACCCTCCAACACAGGATCCTCACCCTCCGACACAGCACCCTCACCCTCCGACACAGCACCCTCACCCTCCGACACAGTACCCTCACCCTCCAACACAGGATCCTCACCCTCCTACACAGCACCCTCACCCTCCGACACAGCACCCTCACCCTCCGACACAGTACCCTCACCCTCCAACACAGGATCCTCACCCTCCTACACAGCACCCTCACCCTCCGACACAGTACCCTCACCCTCTGACACAGCACCCTCACCCTCCGACACAGTACCCTCACCCTCTGACACAGTACCCTCACCCTCCGACACAGTACTCTCACCCTCCAACACAGGATCCTCACCCTCCGACACAGCACCCTCACCATCCGACACAGTACCCTCACCCTCCAACACAGGATCCTCACCCTCCGACACAGTACCCTCACCCTCCAACACAGCACCCTCACCATCCGACACAGCACCCTCACCCTCCGACACAGTACCCACACCCTCCGACACAGCACCCTCACCCTCCGACACAGTACCCACACCCTCCGACACAGCACCCTCACCCTCCGACACAGTACCCTCACCATCCGACACAGCACCCTCACCCTCCAACACAGTACCCTCACCCTCCAACACAGTATGCTCACTACCCTCTACTACAGCATCCTCATCCTCCACCACAGCATCCTACCCCACCGACACAGTACCCTCACCATCCGACACAGCACGCTCACCCTCCAACACAGTACCCTCCAACACAGCACCCTCACCCTCCAACACAGCACCCTCACCCTCCAACACAGTACCCTCACCTTCCAACACAGTACCCTCACCTTCCAACACAGTACCCTCACCTTCCAACACAGCACCCTCACCTTCCAACACAGCACCCTCACCCTCCAACACAGTACTCTCACCCTCCAACATAGTACCCTCACCCTCCAACACAGTATCCTCACTACCCTCCACTACAGCATCCTCACCCTCCGACACAGCACCCTCACCTGCCTCCAACACAGCACCCTCACCCTCCAACACAGCACCCTCACCCTCCTACACAGCATCCTCATCACCCTGCAACACTATACCCTCACCCTCCTACACTGCACCCTCACTCTCCAACACAGTACTCTCACCTTACAACACAGCACCCTCACCCTCCAACACAGTACCCTCACCCTCCAACATAGTACCCTCACCCTCCCACACAGTATCCTCACTAACCTCCACTACAGCATCCTCACCCTCTGACACAGCACCCTCACCAGCCTCTGACACAGTACCCTCACCAGCCTCCAACACAGCACCCTCACCCTCCTACACAGCATCCTCATCACCCTGCAACACTATACCCTCACCCTCCAACAAAGTACCCTCACCTTCCAACACAGCACACTCACCCTCCAACACAGTAATCTCACCCTCCAACATTGTACCCTCACCCTCGAACACAGTATCCTCACTACCCTCCATTACAGCATCCTCACCCTCCGACACAGCACCCTCACCAGCCTCCAACACAGCACCCTCACCCACCGACACAGCACCCTCACCACCCTCCAACACAGCACCCTCAACACCCTCCAACACAGCACCCTCAACACCCTCCAACACAGCATCCTCACCACCCTCCAACAGAGTTCCCTCACCCTCCGACACAGTACCCTCACCCTCCAACCGAGCATCCTCACCACCCTCCAACACAGCACCCTCACCCTCCAACACAGCACCCTCACCCTCCGACACAACACCCTCAACCTCCGACACAGCACCCTCACCACTTTGCGACACAGTACCTCACCCTCCGACACAGCACCCTCACTCTCCAACACGGCATCCTCACCACCCTCCTACACAGCACCCTCACCACCTGACGACACAGTACCCTCACCTTCCAACACAGCACCCTCACCCTCCAACACAGTTTCCTCACTAACCTCCACTACAGCATCCTCACCCTCTGACACAGCACCCCCACCTGCCTCCAACACAGCACCCTCACCCTCCAACACAGCATCCTCACCACCCACCGACACAGCACCCTCACCACCCTCCAACACAGCACCCTCACCCTCCGACACAGCATCCTCACCTTCCAACCCAACATCCTCACCACCCTCCGACACTGCACCCTCACCACCCTCCGACACAGTACCCTCACCCTCCTACACAGTATCCTCACCATCCTCCACTACAGCATCTTCACCACCCTCCACTACAGCATCCTCACTCTCCAACACAGTGCCCTCACCCTCCAACAAAGCATCCTCACCACCCTTCGAAACACAGCACCTTACCCCTCCGACACAGTACCCTCACCCTCCGACACAGTACCCTCACCCTCCGACACAACACCCTCACCCTCCGACACAATACCCTCAGGCTCCAAACCAGCATCCTCACCATCCTCCGACACAGTACCCTCACCATCCAACACAGTACCCTCACCCTCCAACACAGCACCCTCACCACCCACCGACACAGCACCCTCACCCTCCGACACAGCACCCTCACCACCAACCGACACAGCACCCTCACCCTTCAACACAACATTCTCCCACTCCAACACAGTACCCTCACCCTCCAACACAGTACCCTCACCCTCCAACAAAGCATTCTCACCACCCTTCGAAACACAGTACACTCACCTTCCAACACAGCATCCTCACCACACTCCACTACAGCATCCTCACCCTCCAACACTGTACTCTCACCATCCAACACAGCACCCTACCCCTCCGACACAGTGCCCTCACCCTCCAACGCAGCATCCTCACCACCCTCCGACACTACCCTCACCCTCTGACACAGCACGCTCACCCTCCAACACAGTATCCTCATCCTCCGACACAGTACCCTCACCATCCGACACAGCACCCTCACCACCCACCGACACAGCACCCTCACCATCCGACACAGCACCCTCACCACCCACCGACACAGCACCCTCAACCTCCGACACAGTACCCTCACCCTCCGACACAGCACCCTCACCACCAACCGACACAGCACCCTCACCCTTCAACACAACATTCTCCCACTCCAACACAGTACCCTCACCCTCCAACACAGTACCCTCACCCTCCAACACAGCACCCTCAACACCCTCCAACACAGCATCCTCACCACCCTCCAACAGAGGACACTCACCCTCCGACACAGTACCCTCACCCTCCAACACAGCACCCTCAACACCCTCCAACACAGCACCCTCACCCTCCAACACAGCCCCCTCACCCTCCGACACAACACCCTCAACCTCCAACCCAGCATCCTCACCACCCTCCAACACAGCACCCTCACCATCCGACACAGCACCCTCACCCTCCAACACAGCACCCTCACCACCCACCGACACAGCACCCTCACCCTCCGACACAGCACCCTCACCACCCACCGACACATCACCCTCACCCTCCGACACAGCACCCTCACCACCCACCGACACAACACCCTCACCCTCCAACACAGCACCCTCACCACCCACCGACACAGCACCCTCACCCTCCGACACAGCATCCTCACCACCCACCGACACAGCACCCTCACCCTCCGACACAGCACCCTCACCACCCACCGACACAACACCCTCACCCTCCAACACAGTACCCTCACCCTCTGACACAGCACCCTCACCACCAACTGACACAGCACCCTCACCCTTCAACACAACATTCTCCCACTCCAGCACAGTATCCTCACCCTCCAACACAGCATCCTCAACACCCTCCAACACAGCACCCTCAACACCCTCCAACACTGCATCCTCACCACCCTCCAACAGAGTACCCTCACCCTCCGACACAGTACCCTCACCCTCCAACACAGCACCCTCAACACCCTCCAACACAGCACCCTCACCACCCTCCAACACAGCACCCTCACCCTCCAACACAGTACTCTCACCCTCCAACTTAGTACCCTCACCCTCCAACACAGTTTCCTCACTACCCTCCACTACAGCATCCTCACCCTCCGACACAACACCCTCACCCTCCGACACAGCACCCTCACCACCCTCCGACACAGCACCCTCACAATTCGACACAGCACCCTCACCACCCTCCGACACAGTACCCTCAGCCACCAACACAGCACCCTCACCCTACAGCACTGCACCCTCACCACCCTCCGACACAGCACCCTCACCCTCCGACACAGCACCCTCACCCTCCTCTGACACAGCTTCCTCACCCTCTGACACAGCACCCTCCCCCTCCGACACAGCACCCTCACCCTCCGACACAGCACCCTCGCCCTCCAACACATCATCCTCACCACCCTGCAACACTGTACCCTCACCCTCCGACACAGCACCCTCCGGACCCTCCAACACAGTACCCTCACCCTCTGACATAGTACCCCCACCCTCCGACTCAGCACTCTCACCCAACAACACAGCACCCTCACCCTCCGACACAGCACCCTCACCACCCTCCGACACAGTACCCTCACCCTCCAACACAGTACCCTCACCCTCCAACACAGGATCCTCACCACCCTCCGACACAGCTCCCTCATCCTCTGACACAGTACCCTCACCCTCTGGCACAGCACCCTCACCACCCTCCGACACAGCACCCTCATTCTCCAGCACAGTACCGTCACCCTCCGACACAGCACCTCACCACCCTCCAACACAGCACCCTCACCCTCTGACACAGCACCCTCAACACCCTCCGACACAGCACCCTCACCACCCTCTGACACCGCACCCTCACCCTCCAACACAGCACCCTCACCTTCCAACCCAGCATCCTCACAACCCTCCGACAGAGCACCCTCACTCTCCGACACAGCACCCTCACCCTCCTCTGACACAGCTTCCTCACCCTCTGACACAGCACCCTCACCCTCCGACACAGTACCCTCAACTTTCAACGCAACATCCTCGCCACCCTCCTACTCAGCACCCTCACCCTCCGACACAGCACCCTCCGGACCCTCCAATACAGTACCCTCACCCTCTGACACAGTACCCCCACCCTCTGACTCAGCACCCTCACCCAACAACACAGCACCCACACCCTCCGACACAGCACCCTCACCACCCTCCGACACAGTACCCTCACCCTCCAACACAGTACCCTCACCCTCCAACACAGTACCCTCACCCTCCAACACAGCACCCTCATCCTCCGACACAGTACCCTCACCCTCTGGCACAGCACCCTCACCACCCTCCGACACAGTACCCTCACCACCCTCCAACACAGCACCCTCACCCTCTGACACAGCACCCTCAACACCCTCCATCACAGCACCCTCACAACCCTCCGACACAGCACCCTCACCCTCCGACACAGCACCTCACCCCCTCAGACACAGCTCCCTCACCCTCTGACACAGCACCCTCACCCTCCGACACAGTACCCTCAACCTCCAACGCAACATCCGCGCCACCCTCCGAATCAGCACCCTCACCCTCCGACACAGCACCCTCCGGACCCTCCAATATAGTACCCTCACCGTCTGACACAGTACCCCCACCCTCCGACTCAGCACCCTCACCCAACAACACAGCACCCTCACCCTCCGACACAGCACCCTCACCACCCTCCGACACAGTACCCTCACCCTCCAACACAGTACCCTCACCCTCCAACACAGCATCCTCACCACCCTCCGACACAGCACCCTCACCCTCCAACACAGTACCCTCACCCTCCGATACAATATTCCCACCCTCCGACACAGCAACCTCACCATATTCAGACACAGTACCCTCACCCTCTGGCACAGCACCCTCACCACCCTCCGACACAGCACCCTCAATCTCCAGCACAGTACCCTCACCCTCCGACACAGCACCCTCACCACCCTCCAACACAGCACCCTCACCCTCTGACACAGCACCCTCACCCTCCTCTGACACAGCACCCTCACCACCTTCCAACACAGTACCCTCACCCTCCAACACAGTACCCTCACCCTCCTACACAGCACCCTCACCACCCTCCGACACAGCACCCTCACCACCCTCTGACGCAGCACCCTCACCCTCCAACACAGCACCCTCACCTTCCAACCCAGCATCCTCACCACCCTCCGACACAGTACCCTCACCCTCCAACACAGTACCCTCACCCTCCGACACAGCACCCTCACCACCCTCCGACACAGTACCCTCACCATCCTACACAGCATCCTCACCACCCTCCGACACAGCACCCTCACCACCCTCCAACACAGTACCCTCACCCTCCAACACAGCATCCTCACCACCCTCCATGACAGCATCCTCCCCTCCAACACAGTACCCTCCGACACAGCACCCTCCCCACCCTCCAACACAGCACCCTCCCCACCCTCCAACACAGCATCCTGACCACCCTCTGACAGTGCACCCTCACCCTTCAACACAGCACCCTCACCCTCCAACACAGCACCCTCACTATCCGACACAGTACCCTCACCACCCTGCAACACAGCACCCTCCCCCTCCAACACAGCACCCTCCCCCTCCAACACAGCACCCTCACCCTCCGACACAGCACCCTCGCCCTCCGACAGAGCACCCTCGCCCTCCGACAGAGCACCCTCACCTTCCGACACAGTACCCTCACCTTGCAACACAGTACCCTCCCCTTCCAACACAGTGCTCTCACCCTCCGACACAGCACCCTCACCCTCCGACACAGCACCCTCACCCTCCAACACATCATCCTCACCACCCTCCAACACAGCACCCTCCCCCTCCAACACAGCACCCTCACCCTCCGACACAGCACCCTCACCCTCCAACACAGCACCCTCACACTACAACACAGCACCCTCACTCTCCGACACAGTACCCTCACCACCCTGCAACACAATACCCTCCCCCTCCAACACAGTACTCTCACCCTCCGACACAGTACCCTCACCCTCCGACACAGGATCCTCACCCTCCGACACAGCACCCTCACCCTCCGACACAGTACCCTCACCCTACAACACAGCACCCTCACCCTCCGACACAGTACCCTCACCCTCCGACACAGTACCCTCACCCTACAACACAGCACCCTCACCCTCCGACACAGTACCCTCACCCTACAACACAGCACCCTCACCCTCCAACACAGGATCCTCACCCTCCGACACTGCACCCTCACCCTACAACACAGCACCCTCACCCTCCGACACAGTACCCTCACCCTCTGACACAGCACCCTCACCCTCCAACACAGGATCCTCACCCTCCGACACAGCACCCTCACCCTCCGACACAGTACCCTCACCCTCCGACACAGTACCCTCACCCTCTGACACAGCACCCTCACCCTCCGACACAGTACCCTCACCCTCCGACACAGTACCCTCACCCTCCGACACAGTACCCTCACCCTCCAACACAGGATCCTCACCCTCCTACACAGCACCCTCACCCTCCGACACAGTACCCTCACCCTCCAACACAGCACCCTCACCATCCGACACAGCACCCTCACCCTCCGACACAGTACCCTCACCCTCCAACACAGTACCCACACCCTCCGACACAGCACCCTCACCCTCCGACACAGTACCCACACCCTCCGACACAGTACCCTCACCCTCCGACACAGCACCCTCACCCTCCAACACAGTACCCTCACCCTCCAACACAGCATCCTCACCACCCTCCACTACAGCATCCTCCCCTCCAACACAGTACCCTCCAACACAGCACCCTCACCACCCTCCGACATAGCACCCTCAACCTCCGACACTGTGCGCCCACTCTCCAACACAGTACCCTCACCCTCCAACACAGTACCCTCACCCTCCAACACAGTACCCTCCAACACAGCACCCTCACCCTCCAACACAGCACCCTCACTCTCCAACACAGCACCCTCACTCTCCAACACAGCACCCTCACCCTCCTACACAGCATCCTCATCACCCTGCAACACTATACCCTCACCCTCAAACACAGCACCCTCACTCTCCAACACATCACCCTCACCCTCCAACACAGTACCCTCACCTTCCAACACAGCACCCTCACTCTCCAACACTGTACTCTCACCCTCCAACATAGTACCCTCACCCTCCAACATAGTATCCTCACTACCCTCTACTACAGCATCCTCACCCTCCGACACTGCACCCTCACCACCCTCCAACACAGTACCCTCACCCTCCTACACAGCATCCTCACCACCCTCTGACACAGCACTCTGACCACCCTCCAACACAGCACCCTCACCTTCCAACACAGCATCCTCACCACCCTCCACTACAGCATCCTCACCCTCCAACACAGTACCCTCACCCTCCAACACAGCATCCTCACCACCCTCCACTACAGCATCCTCCCCTCCAACACAGTACCCTCCGACACAGCACCCTCAGCACCCTCCGACACAGCACCCTCCCCACCCTCCAACACAGCATCCTCACCACCCTCTGACAGTGCACCCTCACCCTTCAACACAGCACCCTCACTCTCCGACACAGTACCCTCACCAACCTCTGACACATTACCCTCACCCTCCAACACAGCGCCCTCACCCTCCGACACAGCACCCTCACCACCCTCCGACACAGCTCCCTCACCCTCCAACACAGGATCCTCCGACACAGCACCCTCACCCTCCGACACAGTACCCTCACCCTCCAACACAGCACCCTCACTACCCTCCGACACAGCTCCCTCACCCTACAACACAGCTCCCTCACCCTACAACACAGGATCCTCAACCTCCGACACAGCACCCTCACCCTCCGACACAGTATCCTCACCCTCCAACATAGCACCCTCACCATCCGACACAGCGCCCTCACCCTCCGACACAGCACCCTCACCACCCTCCGACACAGTACCCTCACCCTCCGATACAGGATCCTCACCCTCCGACACAGCACCCTCACCCTCCGACACAGCACCCTCACCCTCCAACACAGCACCCTCACCCTCCGACACAGCACCCTCACCCTCCAACACAGGATCCTCACCCTCCGACACAGCACCCTCACCCTCCGACACAGTACCCTCACCCTCTGACACAGCACCCTCACCCTCCGACACAGTACCCTCACCCTCCGACACAGTACCCTCACCCTCTGACACAGCACCCTCACCCTCCGACACAGTACCCACACCCTCCGACACAGCACCCTCACCATCCGACACAGCACCCTCCCCCTCCAACACAGTACCCTCACCCTCCAACACAGCATCCTCACCACCCTCCACTACAGCATCCTCCCCTCCAACACAGTACCCTCCAACACAGCACCCTCACCACCCTCCGACACAGCACCCTCAACCTCCGACACTGTGCGCCCACTCTCCAACACAGTACCCTCACCTTCCAACACAGCACCCTCACCCTCCAACACAGTACCCTCACCTTCCAACACAGTACCCTCACCCTCCAACACAGTATGCTCACTACCCTCTACTACAGCATCCTCATCCTCCACCACAGCATCCTACCCCACCGACACAGTACCCTCACCATCCGACACAGCACGCTCACCCTCCAACACAGTACCCTCACCCTCCAACACAGTACCCTCCAACACAGCACCCTCACCACCAACCGACACAGCACCCTCACCCTTCAACACAACACTCTCCCACTCCAACACAACACCCTCAACCTCTGACACAGGACACACTCGACATTTGCGACACGTACCCTCACCCTCCGACACAGTACCCTCACCCTCCAAACCAGCACCCTCACCACCCTCCGACACAGCACCCTCACAATCCGACACAGCACCCTCACCACCCTCCGACACAGTACCCTCACCACCCTCCAACACAGCACCCTGACCCTCCAACACAGTACCCTCACCCTAGAACCCAGCACCCTCACCACCCTCCGACACGGTACCCTCACCTTCCAATCCAGCATCCTCACCACCCTCCAACACAGTACCCTCACCCTCTGACACAGCACCCTCACCACCCTCCGATACAGTACCCTCACCCTCTGACACAGCACCCTCACCACCCTCCGACACAGCACCCTCACCACCCACCGACATAGCACCCTCACCCACCAACACAGCACCCTCACCCTCTGACACAGCACCCTCACCACCCTCCGACACAGTACCCTCACCTTCTAACCCAGCATCCTCACCACCCTCCAACACAGCACCCTCACCCTCCAACACAGTACCCTCACCCTACAACACAGCACCCTCACCACCCTCCGATACAGTACCCTCACCCTCTGACACAGCACCCTCACCACCCTCCGACACAGTACCCTCACCCACAAACACAGCACCCTCACCCTCCGACATAGTACCCTCACCCTCCAACCCAGCATCCTCACCACCCTCCAACACAGCACCCTCACCCTCCAACACAGCACTCTGCCCCTCCGAAACAACACCCTCAACCTCCGACACAGCACCCTCACCACCTTGCGACACAATACCCTCACCCTCCAACCCAGCATCCTCACCACCCTCCAACACAGCACCCTCACCCTCCGACACAGCACACTCACCACCCTCCGACACAGTACCCTCACCCAGCTACATAGCACCCTCACCCTCTGACACAACACCCTCAACCTCCGACACAGCACTCTCACCACCTTGCAACACAGTACCCTCACTCTCCGACACAGTACCCTCACCCTCCGACGCAGAACCCTCACCCTCCGACACAGCACCCTCATCACCTTCCCACACAGCACACTCACCACCCTCTGACACAGCACCCTCACCACCCTCTGACACAGCACCCTCACCACCCTCTGACACAGCACCCTCACCCTCCGACACAGCACCCTCACCCTCTGACCCAGCACCCTCACCACCCTCCGACACAGTACCCTCACCCTCCAATACAGTACCCTCACACTCCAACACAGCATCCTCACCACCCTCCAACACAGCACCCTCACCCTCCGATACAGCACCCTCCCCACCCTCCAACACAGCACCCTCACCCTCTGACACAGTACGCCCACCCTCCGACTCAGCACCCTCACACTACAACACAGCACCCTCATCCTCCGACACACTACCCTCACCACCCTCCGACACAATACCCTCACCATCCAACACAGTACCCTCACCCTCCAACACAGTACCCTCACCCTCTGACACACCACCCTCACCACACTCCGACACAGCACCCTCACCCTCCGACACAGCACCCTCACCCTCCGACACAGCATCCTCACCCTCCGACACAGCATCCTTACCCTCCGACACAGCATCCTTACCCTCCAACACAGCACCCTCACCCTCCGACTCAGTACACCCACACTCCGACACAGCACCCTCACCCTCCAACACAGCACCCTCACCACCTACCGACACAGCACCCTCATCATCCTCAGACACAGTACCCTCATCCTCCAGCACAGTAGCCTCACCCTCTGACACAGCACCCTCACCACCCTGCAACACTGTACCCTCACCCTCCAACACAGCACCCTCACTCTCCAACACAGTACTCTCACCCTCCAACATCGTACCCTCACCCTCCAACACAGTATCCTCACTACCCTCCACTACAGCATCCTCACCCTCCGACACAACACCCTCACCACCCTCCGACACAGCACCCTCACCCTCCAACACAGCACCCTCACCCTCCGACACAGCACCCTCATCTTCCAACCCAACATCCTCACCACCCTCCGACACAGCACCCTCACCCTCCAACACATCGCCCTCACCCTCTGACACAGCGCCCTCACCACCCTCCGACACAGTAACCCCACACTCCGACTCAGCACCCTCACACTACAACACAGCACCCTCACCCTCCGACACAGCACCATCACCACCCTCCAACACAGTATCCTCACCCTCCAACACAGCATCCTCACCACCCCCCAGCACAGTACCCTCAATCTCCGACACAGTACCCTCACCCTCCGACACAGCACCCTCACCTTCCAACCCAGCATCCTCACCACACTCCGACACAGTACCCTCACCCTCCGACACAGCACTCTCACCACCCTCCGACACAGTACCCTCACCCTCAGACACAGCACCCTCACCAGCCTCCAACACAGCACCCTCACCCTCCTACACAGCATCCTCATCACCCTGCAACACTGTACCCTCACCCTCAACACTGCCCCCTCACTCTCCAACACATCACCCTCTCCCTCCAACACAGTACCCTCACCTTCCAACACAGCACCCTCACCCTCCAACACAGTACTCTCACCCTCCAACATAGTACCCTCACCTTCCAACACAGTATCCTCACTACCCTCTACTACAGCATCCTCACCCTCCGACACAGCACCTTCACCACCCTCCGACACAGTACCCTCACCCTCCGACACAGCACCCTCACCACCCTCCAACACAGTACCCTCACCCTCCGACACAGCATCCTCACCACCCTCCGCCACCTCACCCTCACCTCCCACTGACATAGCATCCTCACCCTCCGACACAGCACCCTCACCCTCCAACACAGCACCCTCGCCACCTTCCGACACAGCACCCTTACCACCCTCCGACATAGTACCCTCACCACCCTCCAATATAGTACCCTCACCCTCCGACACAGCATCCTCACCACCCTCTGACACAGCACCCTCACCACCCTCCGACACAGCACCCTCACCCTCCAACACAGTACCCTCACCCTCCAACACAGCATCCTCACCACCCTCCACTACAGCATCCTCCTCTCCAACACAGGGTACTGTGTCGGAGGGTGGTGAGGATGCTGTGTCGGAGTATTGTGAGGGTGCTGTGTCGGAGGGTGAGGGTACTCACCCTCACCACCCTCCGACACAGCACCCTCACCACCCTCCGATACAGCATCCTCACCACCCTCAGACACAGTACCCTCACCCTCCAACACAGCACCCTCACAATACTCCGACACAGCATCCTCACCACCCTCCGACACAGTACCCTCACCCTCCGACACAGCACCCTCACCCTCCGACACAGCACCCTCACCACCCTCCGACACAGCACCCTCACCACCCTCCGATACAGCATCCTCACCACCATCAGACACAGCACCCTCACCCTCCGACACAGCACCCTCACCCTCCAACACAGCACCCTCACCCTCCAACACTGCACCTTCACTCTCCAACACAGCACCCTCACCCTCCAACACAGTACCCTCACCTTCAAACACAGCACCCTCACCACCCTCCGATGCAGCACGCTCCCCACCCTCCAACACAGCACCCTCACCCTCCAACACAGTACTCTCACCCTCCAACATAATACCCTCACCCTCCACTACAGCATCCTCCCCCTCCGACACAGCACCCTCACCAGCCTCCAACACAGCACCCTCACCCTCCTACACAGCATCCTCATCACCCTGCAACACTATACCCTCACCCTCCAACACAGCACCCTCACCCTCCAACACTGCCCCCTCACTCTCCAACACAGCACCGCACCCTCCAACACAGTACCCTCACCTTCCAACACAGCACCCTCACCCTCCAACACAGTATTCTCACCCTCCAACATAGTACCCTCACCCTCCAACACAGTATCCTCACTACCCTCTACTACAGCATCCTCACCCTCCGACACAGCACCCTCACCACCCTCCGACACAGCACCCTCACCCTCCAACACAGCACCCTCACCCTCCGACACAGCACCCTCATCTTCCAACCCAACATCCTCACCACCCTCCGACACAGCACCCTCACCCTCCAACACATCACCCTCACCCTCTGACACAGCACCCTCACCACCCTCCGACACAGTAACCCCACACTCCGACTCAGCACCCTCACCCTCCAACACAGCATCCTCACCACCCTCTGACACAGCACCCTCACCCTCCGACACAGCACCCTCACCTTCCAACCCAGCACCCTCACCCTCCGACACAATACCCTCACCCTCAGACACAGCACCCTCACCACCCTCCGACACAGCACTCTCATCCTCCGACACAGTACCCTCACTCTCCGACACAGCATCCTCACCACCCTCCGACGCAGCACCCTCATCCTCCGACACAGTACCCTCACCCTCCAATACAGTACCCCCACCCTCCGACACAATACCATCACCCTCCTACACAGCACCCTCACCATCCTCAGACACAGTTACCCCCACCCTCCGGCACAGCACCCTCACCACCCTCCGACACAATACCCTCATCCTCCAGCACAGTACCCTCACCCTCCAATACAGTACCCCCACCCTCCGACACAATACCATCACCCTCCTACACAGCACCCTCACCATCCTCAGACACAGTTACCCTCACCCTCCGACACAGCATCCTCATCACCCTCCAATACAGCACCCTCACCTTCCAACCCAGCATCCTCAACACCCTCCAACACAGCACCCTCACCACCTTCCGACACAGTACCCTCACCCTCCGACACAGTACCCTCTCCCTCCGACACAGCCCCCTCACCACCTTCCGACACAGTACCCTCACCACCCTCCGACAGTCCCCTCACCCTCCGACATAGGACCCTCACCACTCTCCAACACAGTACCCTCACCCTCCGACACAGCATCCTCACCACCTCCGACACAGCACTTTCACCACCCTCTGACACAGCACCCTCACCCTCCAACACAGTACCCTCACCCTCCAACACAGCACCCTCACCACCCTCCGACACAGCACCCTCACCAACTTCCGACACAGCACCCTCACCCTCCGACACAGTATCCTCACTCTCCGACACAGTATCCTCACTCTCCGACACAGTATCCTCACCCTCCAACACAGTACCCTCACCTTCCAACCCAGCATCCTCGCCACCCTCCGACACAGCACCCTCACCCTCCAACACAGTACCCTCACCTTCCAACTCAGTACCCTCACCTTCCAACCCAGTACCCTCACCCTCCGACACAGCATCCTCACCCTCTGGCACTGCACCCTCACCACCTTCCAACATAGTACCCTCACCCTTCAACACAGCACCTTCACCACCCTCCGACATTGTACCCTCACCCTCCAACACTGCACCCTCACCACAGTCCGACACAGCATCCTCACCACCCTCTGATATAGTACCCTCACCCTCCAACACAGCACCTTCACTACCCTCCGACATTGTACCCTCACCCTCCAACGCTGCACCCTCACCACCCTCAGACGCAGCACGCTCCCCACCCTCAGACCCAGCACGCTCCCCACCCTCAGACGCAGCACACTCCCCACCCTCCAACACAGCACCCTCACCACCCTGCGACATAGCACCCTCACCACCCTGCGACATTGGACCCTCACCACCAGAGTGGGCAGTGAGGGTGCTACACCTGGCCCTCCCTTGTGGGCAGCAATATGCTCCTGGAGACAGACCGAGGCCGCAGTTTGCAAACAGCATTAGGCGTCTTCACGGCCCTTTGAGTCAATTTGCCCAGTGCGTCTGACAAAGCTGCCTGCTGCTGCTGTTGCTGTGTCTGCCTGTCTTTATGGATGAAGTTATTAATGACTAACACCAGAGAGCCCTCACCTGCCTGAGGGGTGCAGCAGGTCCCCGGTCTCTGTCAATCCTCTGAGAGCCAGTGACCTGGGGCATCTCTTTTACAGCAGCTTCAGAGATGTGACAGTGATGCATTCACCAGCAAGTGCTGTCATCTAGTGGACGTACTCATTGAGGTATCAGAGTCTCAGCTGCTGGAGGTAGTCCTCTGGGGGATCTGTGGCTGCTTTCCATGAGGTGGAGGGGGTGGGAGGTCAGAGTTGATGTCTTGAGGGTCTTGTCTCTCCAGAGCGGAGATCATGTGGATGTCACAGGTGCCTGCTGGAGACAATAGGGAAGTGACGAATAGTGAAATGTGTTTAGATATCTGGGCCTGTTAAGAATACAATTACGATGCTGATACAGAGAGCACCAGGGAATGATTCCTGCTTGTAGCTGGGATTTGGAGATCTCAGCAACACCACATAGTCACAGCCCTCTCCCGCTAGCACAGGGAATCTCTCCCGGAAAGGGCAAAGGGACAGATCTCAGGCATCCCACCACCCGTCTTGGCTATCTCTCCACCTTATTGAGGGATGTTTTCTCCTGGAATGAGTCAAACAGCAGGATCGAGTGAGCTGGAAGTGGTTGGCATAGCTGTCAAGGTGTGTAGGTGGGGTAAAGCTGGTGAAGTGCCCTGAGTGGACATACAGACAGCGCAGAGGGCAGGAAGGGTTAGTCGTGTGGCAGTGGCCTGATGAAAATGTGTGAGGACGATGCTGCATGTAATGAGACTGGTGAAACATGAGCATTGGTTAGAGCTGGGTGCGGTAGCAGAGACAGAGTGAGCGTGACCTAGTAACAAGAAAACATCGAAACTGGGTAAATAGGAGCAAGAGTAGGCCATTCATTATGACCATGGCTGATCATGTGACACAACAGCCAGTTCCTGCCTTTCTCCTATATCCTTTGATCACTTTAGCCCCAAGTATTATATGCAACTGCTTCTTGAAATCATATAATGTTTTGACTTTGATTGCTTTCTGTGGTGGTAAATTCCATAGGCTTTCACTCTCTGATGCCATGAAGTCACAACCCTGATGGAGTGCAGCATGTCATTAACCTTTCTCCTGCATTGCTAGCTCTTCCTCTGGACTGACCTGGATGGCAACTTGGGAGAAGGCTGGCAGGCCCTGAGGAAAGAAAGCAGCTCTCCTCTTGACCAGAGTGTCTACCAGCACTCCGGGTCTCTGTCAGCAAATTGATTAGGGGGGCATCAATTTGTCTCTGTTAGTCACTCCAGGGAATCCTTCTAACTTTGCAAGTGGGAGGAAGCTCCCTGGAGTGTCTTCTTGATCTGGTACACAGCTAGGGTCCAAATATGACACCAACGACAGGAACCCTGGAAGGTTCCGGCAGCGTCGAGTAGTTCCAAACAATACTCCCTGAAACTGACACTTAGCCAATTTTTGATAAACATTCAGCCAGTAGATTGATACCAAAATATTGAAGGGTACGGGTTATTTGGAGAGGATAGGGAGCTAGGAAAAGGTGGAGAGGTGGCATCATTAGTTAATGATGTTGTTACAACAATAACAAGAGAGGAACCTAGTTTGGGAAACCAGGAAGCAGAAGCAGTTTGAGTCAAGATGGGAAATAATAAAGGCAAGAAGTCACTGGTATGAATGGTGTCCAGACCACAAACTGTAAATGCACAGTAGGATTTGGTATTAGTGAAGGACCACTAATAGGAGCTTCTCAGAAACATACAGCCATAATCAGGAGGGATTTTAACTACATATAGATTGTAAAAATACATTGGGCAAAAGTAGCCCGGAAGAGGAATCTTTTCAGGATAGTTTCACAGAAGAACATGTTCTGGAGCCATGCCGAGAGTAAAATGTACTGTGCAATAAAATGGGATTTACTAAATATCTCAGTGCATTGGCTCCTTAACGTGCAGTGATTGATACATGATTGAATTTTAAACTGATTTTTTGGGAGTGAGGAGTGGGTACAAGTTGTGCATTTTTTGGGCATGTGTGAGGGCAAGTAAAGAGAACACACTGAAGTGAACTGTTAAATTAGGCTAAGTGATAGGTTAATTGAGAAACAGTGGCAGACCTTTAAGGGAATATCCCAGAATATGCAGAATAGATGCATTCCCTAAAGGAATGAAAGTTCCAAGGTAAACTGTCACCATCCATGGTTGATGAAGAATGTTAAAGATAGTATCAAAACTTTTTTAAAAGCTCATCACACAAAGATGAGTGACAGATCAGTTGATTGCGCAGAAAATCAAAATCAAAGATTGATTAAAATATGAGAGAAAAAGTTAACTAGAAATATAAAAACAGATCATAAGAATCACTATAGATATGTAAAATGTAAAGAAAAATTAACAAAGTGAGTGTTAGTTCCGTAGAAATCAAGTCTGGGGAATTAATATTGGAAAATAAGGAGGAGACAATGGAATTAAACAAGCATTTACATCGGTCTTCACTGTAGAGGATAGCAGCTATCTTGTAGAAATTACAGAAACTCAGGAAAGGAAAGAAAGCGTGGAATTTAAGAAAGTTAAGATCACCAAGGAAGTGGTACTGAGTAAATTGTTGGAGTTGTGGGCTGACAACTTCCGAGGTCCTGATGAACTAGAGGGCATAGAGTTTGGGTGAGAAGGGAAAGATTTACAGAGGATGATGTATGTATGTAATGAGCTGCCAGAGGAAGTGGTGGAGGCTAGTACAATTGCAACATTTAAAAGGCATCTGGATGGGTATATGACTAGGAAGGGTTCAGAGACATATGGCCCAAGTGCTGGATTAGGTTAGGGTATCTGGTTGGCATGGAAGAGTTGGACCAAAGTGTCTGTTTCTGTGCTAGACATCTCTATGACTCTATGACTTCAGCATTTGGTCTTGAAAGAAGTAACTGGTGAAATAGTTGGTATGTTGTTCTAATTTGCTAACATTCTGGGAAGACTCATTAGATTGGAAGATAGCAAATATAACTTCATTATTTTAAAAGATGGGGAAGGAGGAGAGCATGGGAAGATAGAAAGCAGGAACCTACAGGCCAGTTAGCTGAATGTTAGTATTTTCTCTAAGACCAAAAACTATTCCTGAAGACATTACAGCAGGACACTTAGAAAAAAACATGATAATCAGATAGAGTATGCATGGTTTTGTGCAAGGGAAATCACATCTAATCAATTTATTGTAACACTTTGAAGAAGTAACTGTGATAAAGGGAACTGGTGGATGTACTGTGCTTAGATCAGAAGGCATTTGATAAAGTGCCACTTTGAAGGTTACTGTGTAAAATAATGCCAAATGGAGTAGGGGCTAACATATTGGACTGAAGAGAAGAAAGGCTAGTGTTAGATCTCTTAGCTAACAAGTTGTGTCTTTATGTTTTCATTCAATCCACACTCCAATGTTTGCTAATCTTTGTATTCATTCCTCCCTGCAGTGATTTGGGGGTAAGATGGTTGCCTTTATTGTCCGAATCTTTTCCTCTAATGCTTTTCATGAATTTTTGTATATACGTGGATCTATAACTCCTTTAGCATCTATATCTATGATTATCTAAATAATTTTAACTCAAACCTATTCTTAATATTGTAACAGATTGATTAAATAATTCAAGAGAAACAATTAATTAGTGTGACATGTTTTTATCTATAAGCAACTGCAGTTCCATGTTCTATCTCAGTTCAGTAACTTTGATTATACAGAACTACTATTGTTCTACTTGTGAGAACTACAATAAGCAAGTATTTTCCCAAGCGCTGTAACTACTGTCAGCCATGTTCTGCTACATTAGTCATGGGCAGCTGTCGGCCATTTTGTGCCACTCAATCGTGGGCATCCTTAACAGCGAACTAACAGGAAACAGAGTTTGCCTAAATGGGTCTTTTTGTGGCTCTCAAGATGCAACGAATGGTTAACCACAGGGATAGGTGCAGGGGCCTCAACTTCTTATAATTTATATAAATCGTTTGAATAATGGGATTTAAGGTACCAATGCTAAATTTGTGGATGTTACAAAGACAGGTAAAAAAATAACTTGTGAAGTTTTAGGAAACTACAAAGGGCTATCGATACATTACACCTTCTTACACCTAACATTTACACCTCTTTTGCATCTTTAACCTTCCTTTACCCTATTAATACTCCCTTTTACATTTGATCTCCTTTTCCTCTCCCTCTGTCACCAGCACAAAAAAAAACCATGATCCAGTCCCTTTCAATTC
The DNA here is from genome assembly GCF_037043375.1 of Chiloscyllium plagiosum. NCBI lineage: Eukaryota > Metazoa > Chordata > Chondrichthyes > Orectolobiformes > Hemiscylliidae > Chiloscyllium > Chiloscyllium plagiosum. The sequence goes on along the minus strand of NW_028270141.1, from coordinate 116,710,094 downwards.
ATAAGAAATGGTATTAGACTTGAAATGTTAACTCTGTTTCTCTCCCCACAGATGCTGCCAGAACTGTTGAGTTTCTCTCGTACTTTCTGTTTTTATTTCAGATTGCAAGCACCCACGGTACTTCACTTTTCAAACTCCTGAGACTGTCAGAAACTACCTGCACCAGTTAATGTTTGCCACTAGATGGAACCTGGTCCATCACAACTCATGCAGCTGATGGGTGAATTTGCTTTACGTTGATTTATATTAGCTGTACATTATATTTCTTTTATAACTTAAATATATGTATTTGAAAACATATTTCATCTATGGTATGGGCATTTAGGACTGTACAATTTTTCCATTTATAATGTTTTATTTTTGCTGAAAAGGTCCTGAAGTACTATACCTATAGTATCCTTTTATAAACATAAGAACCAGGAGCAGGAATAGGTAATTCAGCTGCTCAAATTTACTCAGCCATTTGGTAAGATCATGGTTGATCTCATCTCAGCCTCAGCTCCATTTTCCTGCCGACTCCCGAAGTACATTCTAGCCCGGCATCCAGGTAATTAATGTAGATTGCCAGAAGATGGCGGTAGAGGGCCAAACCCTGAGGCACCCCATAGTCTCAGTTTAGAGTCATAGAGATGTACAGCATGGAAACAGACCCTTCGGTCCAACCCGTCCATGCCGACCAGATATCCCAACCCAATCTACTCCCACCTGCCAGCACCCGACCCATATCCCTCCAAACCCTTCCTATTCATATACCCATCCAAATGCCTCTTAAATGTTGCAATTGTAGCAGCCTCCACCACTTCCTCTGGCAGCTCATTCCATACCCGTACCACCCTCTGTGTGAAAAAGTTGCCCCCTAGGCCTCCTTTATATCTTTCCCCTCTCCCCCTTAAACTTATACCCTCTTGTTCTGGACTCCCTGAACCCAGGGAAAACACTTTGTCTATTTACCCTATCCATGCCCCTCATAATTTTGTAAACTTCTATAAGGTCACCCCTCAGCCTCCAATACTCCAGGGAAAACAGCCCCAGCCTGTTCAGCCTCTCCCTACAGCTCAAATCCTCCAACCCTGGCAATATCTTTGTAAATTTTTTCTTAACCCTTTCAAGTTTCACAACATCCTTCTAATAGGAAGGAGACCAGAATTGCACACAATATTCCAACCGTGGCCTAACCAATGTCCTGTACAGCCGCAACATGACCTCCCAACTCATGTACTCAATACTCTGACCAATATCTACCTGCGACTCCACTTTCAAGGAGCTATGAACCTGCACTCCAAAGTCTCTTTGTTCAGTAACACTCCGTAGGACCTTACCATTAAGTGTATACGTCCTGCTAAGCTTTGCTTTCCCAAAATGCAGCACCTCACATTTATCTGAATTAAATTCCATCTGCCACTTCTCAGCCCATTGGCCCATCTGGTCCAGATCCCGTTGTAATCTGAGGTAACCCTCTTCGCTGTCAACTACATCTCCAATTTTGGTGTCATCTGCAAACTTACTAACCGTACCTTTTATGCTCACATCCAAATCATTTATGTAAATGACAAACAGTAGAGGACCCAGCACCAATCCTTGTGGCACTCCACTGGTCACAGGCCTCCAGTCTGAAAAACAACCCTCCGCCACTACCCTCTGTCTTTTACCTTTGAAACTGTTCTGTATCCAAATGGCTAGTTCTCCCTGTATTTCATAAGATCTAACCTTGCTAACCAATCTCCCATGGGGAACCTTGTCGAACGCCTTACTGAAGTCCATATAGATCACATCTACCGCTCTGCTCTCATCAATCTTCTTTGTTATTTCTTCAAAAAACTCAATCAAGTTTGTGAGACATGATTTCCCACGCACAAAGCCTTGTTGGCTATCCCTAATCAGTCCTTGTTTTTCCAAATACATGTACATCCTATCCCTCAGGATTCCCTCCAACAACTTGCCCACCCGCGACATCAGGCTCACTGGCCTATAATTCCCTGGCTTGTCCTTACCACCTTTTGTTTGTATATATATATTTTTAGCAATTATTTTAGCTTTACAAACATATAAAATTATTGAAAAAACAATCAATCACAAATATCAGTATAATAAAAAGACAAAAAACACAAATTACAATACAACTACTATCTACTAACTACTAACCTACCCTATAATACAAAGCAAACCCTAACACTGTGCAAAGTAACACCAAAAGGAAAGAAAAGAAAAACAAAAAACAAACACAAAATACAGAACAGCTATGCTCGGCGCAAGGTTCCCAAACAAAGGAACGGGAGCATTGTATATATACCCATATTAACTCAGGAGACCCCCTCCAGGGCCCAGGGTTTGACAAATCTAACCATCCTGATTAAACAAATGCCCTACTTAAGATAACTGATAAATCTATATCCAAATAACTCAAGTAGGGCTGCCATGTCTTATAAAAATTGTCTGTTGTGTGGTGCACCATGATTGTGAAAAAGTCCAAGGGAATGTGCTCCATAATTAATTTCTGCCATCCCAGCAAGCCCGGTGGGTTCTCAGACACCCAGTTCATCAGAATATTCTTCCGTGCACAGTATGCAAGAATATTAAATAGTTTTTTTCCCATGCCCGTCTAAAGATGGTAAATTTGGTAGACATAAGAGGAGAGATGTCGGGTCTACTTTGACTTTAGTCCTCAAAACCCTCCCTATCTCTCCCGCCACAGCGCTCCAATAAACACGGAGCCTGTGGCATGTACAGAAGCAATGGGGAAGAGTACCTACACTTTTTTTTTACATTTGGGGCACACTGAAGATGCCCCTTTTTTAAACTTCGCCAGTCGGTCTGATGCCAGATGAGCCCTGTGCAGAACTTTTAACTGCGTAGCGCATGTCCTATTATAGATTGAGATCTTTCGAGTATTCTCCCATATGTTCTCCCATGTTGCAGAAGAGATCTCCACTCTTAGCTCTTGCTCCCAGACCTCACATAACCAGTTAATATCCTGCCAGGCCCTGCCACCCAGCAGGTGATAGAGGGCACTAACCGAAAGGGTGCTTGTGGAACATAGCAACAACCTCTCTGGACCGAGCCTATAGGGCTTAGTGAGAAGCATAGTCTTCTTCTGGATGAAATCCCTAACCTGAAAAAAACGGAAAAGGTCTCTGCTGGGCAACCCGTATTTGCGGCTCAGTTGTTCAAAAGACATCATAACCTCCCCCTCAAACAAGTCTCCCAAATTAGAAACTCCTCTCATTGCCCATAGTTTGAACCCTGAGTCCATCATCCCTGGTCAGAACCCTGGCATGCCAACTATAGGTGTAAGTGGCGAAGTCTTGGATAAACAACCCTCACTCTGACGCATCGCCCTCCAGGCCTTGACTGTACTAATGACAATGGGGTTCGGGCAGTGGTCCATAACTGTCCTCATCTTATCCATGAACAACAGGTTAATAAGAGGGCACTTTGCTTGGGAGGCCTCAATATCCAGCCATATTGAGTTTGGATCATTACAGACAAAGGACAGCAGGGAACTCAATTGATATCTTCTCATGTCTGGGAAATCAACTCCTCCCCCTCCTTGAGGCAACTGCAATTTAGTAAGTTTGATGAGGGGCCGCCCACGATGCCAAACAAAGGAACCAAACCACCCCATAAGCTTCCTCAGCATTGACCTGGAAAACATTATAGGGAGCATACACATGGGATAAAGCAAATGAGGAAGAACATTCATCTTAATGAGAGATATTCGGCCCAGCCATGAAATTGGAAGAGCCTCCCATCTCTGGAGATCTCGCCTAATATTGTCGAGCAAGTGAGCAAAGCTAGTCCGAAATAACAGATCAAACTTGGGGTAATAAAAATGCCTAGGTATTGGAACCCTGCCCGTGACCATTTAAAAGGGAACTTAGAGGCACCTTCAACTTCTGGCACATCTTTAAGGTTCCCCAAAGGCAGATCCTCCGACTTTGCAAAGTTAATCTTATATTCCGAAATAGCTCCAAATGAATTGATACATTGTATCAAATGGGGTACGGAGGTCATCGGGTTCGATAAAAACAGAAGGACATCATCCGCATATAGTGTAATCTTGTGTGCCCTCGATCCCGCTTCCGGAGTGGTTAGGTGGACGTTCCGACGAATGGCCTCTGCCAGCGACTCTATCACCAATGTAAACAACAATGGTGAGAGGGGGCAGCCTTGCCGACTACCCCTACCAATCGTAAAATTCCCAGTCTTCACTCTGTTGGTGATGACCATGGCCAGAGGGTGGCGATATAAACCTCCACCCACTGAGCAAAGACTCCACCCAACCCAAACTGTTCTAAGACATAAAAAAGATACGGCCATTCCACCCGGTCAAATGCTTTCTCTGCATCTAAGGAAATCACCAACCCCTGAATCGATCATTGCTGACAAACTTGGACCATATTCAGCAACCTTCTAATATTATTAGAGGACCTTTGGCCTCTTATAAAGCCTCTCTGGTCCTCTCTAATAATATGGGGCAACACCCTTTCCAATCTCAGCGCCAGGATCTTGGACACAATCTTGAAATCTGAATTTAATAGAGAGATGGGCCTGTATGAGGCACAATCCTCAGGAACCTTCCCTTTCTTAAGGAAATATTAGCTTCTCTCAAAGATGGTGGTAGGCGTTCATGCATATAGGAGTGATTGTACATCTCCAACATCGGCCCTGACAGAATCCCTATAACCTCCTTATACAACTCACCCGGAAGACCATCAGGGCCAGGCACTTTTCCACTCTGAAGTTGCCTAGCTGCCTCCTGTATTTCCTGAACTGTCAAGGGGGCATTAAGGAGAGAGGCCTGTTCCAAGGTTACCCCTGGGAGGTCCAGGTTCTTAAAGCTCTCCAGTTTAGCCCTCCTGTCTTCACAACCTTCAGACCGATACAATTCAGAGTAAAAGCTCCAAAAAGCCTCATTAATCTTTTTAGCATAGTATGTAAGGACCCCGGCGCTGTCTCTGATTGCAATAATGGATTGGGGAGCACGCTTTTTCCTAGTCAGGTACGCTAAATACTTCCCTGGCCTATCCCCATATTCAAACAGCCTCTGTCTAGCAAAAGCAAGTTCTTTCTTTGTGTTTTGTGTCAGTATTGAATTCAAGGCAGCCCAAAAGGGCCTTGATCACCTGTAGCTTAGTCACCAAAAGCTGTGCAAAATGTGCTACCTCCGCGGCTTTCAACCGCGTCTCAATTAGATGCTGCTGTTCCTCTTTCTGTTGTTTCCGGCTAGCCGAATAGGAAATAGCTAATTCCCTAGCAAAGGCCTTAGGAGTCTCCCATAGCGTGAACGGTCTACTAGCCATGCCTGAGTTGATAGTCAGAATTCCTGAAACTCCTTCAAAATGTATTCCACAAATTTGGAATCCTTGAAGGAGAAAAGGGTCCAAACGCCAGTGTCGCAAACCTAGCCCTTCACTCTTGGCCTTAACCTCCAAATATACTGCCGCGTGATCAGAGATAGCTATATTCCCAACTTTACAACTCATAATCGAATCCAGAAGGGCCAAGGGAGACAGAAAGAGGTCGATCCTTGTGTGACATTTATGTGGGTTTGAAAAAAAAGTGAAGTCCCTGCCAGTAGGGTGAAGACATCTCCAAATATCCACCAGCCCCAACTCCTCGCATAAGTCAACCACCTGCTGGGCCTGTGAAGAAATAGTTGGGGGCCCACAAGGCATCCTGTCCACTGTTGGATCCAAAAGACAATTAAAATCCTCCCCCACCATAATAATGTGCCGTGTTCCAAAAGCACTCAACTTGGAGAAAGCACTAATCAAACATTTGAGGGGATGCGCCGGAGGACAGTAGACGTTTAAAATGCCATATTCCTCCCCATGTATCAGGGCTTTAAGTATCACAAACGGTTCCTGCTCATCTTTCACCTGCTCTAATAATGCGAATGGAAGATTTTTCTGGATAAGTACTGCCACTCCCCTACTTTTAGTAGTAAGCGATGAAAAGAATACCCGTTCATAACCCCCCTGCTGTAATTTCAGGTGTTCCCCATCATCAAAATGGGTTTCCTGCAACAAAGCGATATCAACCCTTTCCCTCTTAAGGCTAGAAAACACTTTTTTTTCCTTTTAACAGGTGAATGACTTCCCTTAATATTCCAGGTGCACCATTTAATAAGACACTTAGCCATATCCCCTTTCAGACACCCTTGAACCCCTCGGAGGGAGAACCCTGCTTACAAAGCTCCGAGCATAAGTAAATAAAGACTCATAGAATCAAAAAACTATATATACAAAAACTACTCTATCATAACTATAAACAACTATTACTACCAAAAAACTATAAAGGAAACCAACTATAGAACCTTGAATGGAAGACTCTTCTCTCTGCCCATTGGGGGCACTCACCCTACCCATCCCCTCCTTCACAGCTCCTTCAAACCCGGACTGTGCTACAGCCTTAGGCCAGAGGAAAAAAAACAAGGAGATGATCCTTAAATCAACAGAAGAAAAGACAAAGTCCAGATGAGTACTCCACCCATCCCTGGCTTCATGTCACCCCTGCTTGGGACTAAAAGAGAAGGAGAACAAACAAAAAGGGGGAGAGACAACAAAGAACATCCACAAAATTTCCCATCAGAAAATCCAGTTATTAAAAAATAGGAACACCTTATTCCAAAGTCTTGTTCCCCCTTTCCAAAAAGGAAATTATTAGGGAGAAAGAAAGGAGTAAAAAAAAGGAAGGGAAAACATGGGGAAAGATAGAAAAGAGAACAAACATTAACCATATTCTTCAGGCCAATCCGTCTATTTTAAAGTGTCCACAAAGTTTTTAGCCATATCCGCCAAGTCAGATGTATAAACCGAGTCCTCACGGCTGAAACGAAGTACTGCGGGGTATCTCATGGAGTACTGGATGCCCAGGTTCTTCAGCCTCCTTTTTAACTTCATCGAAGGACTTCCTCTTTCAAATTACAGCTGCTGAAAAATCCTGGAAAAACATGATTTTTGACCCCTTGTACAGCAGTGCCTGCGGATCTTTTCCCAGGGATCTGGAAGCTTCTGTGACTTTTTGCTTGTCCTTCTATGAATGGAAGTGCACTAGGACAGAGCAGGGGTGCTGCACTGGCCCTGACCTGTGCACCTTAACCCGATACGCCCTTTCAATCTGTAGCCTGCTGGACTCTATGTGAAGGCCCAAAAACTTCGGCAGCCAGCTTTCAAAGAAGCTGACTGGCTGCTCACCTTCCTCACCTTCAGGGAGCCCAACAATTCGGAGATTTACCCTCTGACCTATATTTTCGAGGTTGTCAATATGATTTCGCAAGACCCGCACCTCTTGCTCCAGCACCTGGATCTGACTGGATGAGGTCTCCATCGCAGCTTCCGAGGCCTTAGTTCGACCCTCCACCCCCTCCAGCCTCTTCCCGAGGCCCTGGATCTCCTGCTCATGCTTCTGCAGCATGGATGTGATAGGTTGGACCTGGGCACGAATCTCCCCACAGATTTCCTCAAACGCAGCTGCAACTTTCAAGGTAAGTCTCTCCATCGCTGCAGTGAATTCCTGTCAGTCTGTCAGGTCCCCGGGGGGTTCAGGAGAGGCTGCTGCAGTCTTTGGTATGCCTGATGCTGCAGGGAAGTGTCCTCCCTGCTGCTGTTTGCTTGCTCCTTTTCCCTTTGACATCTTCCCACTCCCAAATATTAACAATTGTGTTCTGTAAGGTTTTAAACTAATAATTCCACCACATACGTTGGCCAGGGATGGCAAAAAACACCGGTATGCCTTGGCTGTTAGGCAGAGCTGTCCACAGCAGTTCTACAGAATTGCCGCCATCTTGCAGAGTCCACCACCTTTCTTAAACAGTGGCACCACGTTTGCCAACCTCCAGTCTTCCGGCACCTCACCTGTGACTATCAATGATATAAATATCTCAGCAAGAGGCCCAGCAATCACTTCTCTAGCTTCCTACAGAGTTCTCGGGTACACCTGATCAGGTCCTGGGGATTTATCCACCTTTACCCGTTTCAAGACATCCAGCACTTCCTCCTCTGTAATCTGGACGTTTTGCAAGATGTCACCATCTATTTCCCTACAGTCTATATCTTCCATATCCTTTTCCACAGTAAATACTGATGCAAAATACTCATTCAGTATCTCCCCCATTTTCTGTGGCTCCACACAAAGGCCGCCTTGCTGATCTTTGAGGGGTCCTATTGTCTCCCTAGTTACCCTTTTGTCCTTAATGTATTTGTAAAAACCCTTTGGATTCTCCTTAATTCTGTTTGGCAAAGCTATCTCATGTCCTCTTTTTGCCCTCCTGATTTCCCTCTTAAGTATACTCCTACTTCCTTTATACTCCTCTAAGGATCTATCCTGTCTATACCTGACATATACTTCTTTCTTTTTCTGAACCAAACCTTCAATTTCTTTAGTCATCCAGCATTCCCTATACCTACCAGCCTTCCCTTTCACCCTGACAGGAATATACTTTCTCTGGATTCTCGTTATCTCATTTCTGAAGGCTTCCCATTTTCCAGCCATCCCTTTACCTGCGAACATCTGCCCCCAATCAGCTTTCGAAAGTTCTCGCCTAATACCGTCAAAATTGGCCTTCCTCCAATTTAGAACTTCAACTTTTAGATCTGGTCTATCCTTTTCCATCGCTATTTTAAATCTAATAGAATTATGGTCACCGGCCCCAAAGTGCTCCCCCACTGACACCTCAGTCACCTGCCCTGCCTTATTTCACGAGTAGGTCAAGATTTGCACCTTCTCTAGTAGGTACATCCACATACTGGATCAGAAAATTGTCTTGTACACACTTAACAATTTCCTCTCCATCTAAACCTTTAACACTATTGCAGTCCCTGTCTACGTTTGGAAAGTTAAAATCCCCTACCATAACCACTCTATTATCCTTACAGATAGCTGAGATCTCTTTACAAGTTTGTTTCTCAATTTCCCTCTGACTATTGGGGGGTCTATAATACAATCTCAATAAGGTGATCATCCCTTTCTTATTTCTCAGTTCCACCCAAATAACTTCCCTGGATGTAATTCCAGGAATATCCTCCCTCAGCACAGCTGTAATGCTATCCCTTATCAAAAATGCCACTCCCCCTCCTCTCTTGCCTCCCTTTCTATCCTTTCTGTAGCATTTGTATCCTGGAACATTAAGCTGCCAGTCCTGCCCATCCCTGAGCCATGTTTCTGTAATGGCTATGATATCCCAGTCCCATGTTCCTAACCATGCCCTGAGTCCATTTGCCTTCCCTGTTAGGCCCCTTGCATTGAAATAAATACAATTTAATTTATTAGTCCTACCTTGTCCCTGCCTGCCCTGACTGTTTGACTCACTTCTGTTCTCAACTGTACCAGTCTCAGATTGATCTCTTTCCTCACTATCTCCCTGGGCCCCACCCACCCACCTTAGTCATTTAAATCCTCCTGAGCAGCTCTAGCAAATTTCCCTGCCAGTATATTAGTCCCCTTCCAATTTAGGTGCAATTCGTCCTTCTTGTACAAGCAACTTCTACCCCAAAAGAGATTCCAATGGTCCAAAAATGTGAATCCTTCTCCCAAACACCAGCTCCTCAGCCATGCATTCATTTGCTCTATCCTCCTATTCCTGCCCTCACTAGCTCATAGCACTGGGAGTAATCCAGATATTACTTCTCTCGAGGACCTCCTTTTTAAATTCCTGCCTAACTCTCTGTAATCTCCCTTCAGAATCTCAACCTTTTCCCTTCCTATGTCATTGGTTCCAATGTGGACAATGACGTCCTGCTGGCCCCTCTCCCCCTTAAGAACATTGTGCACCCTCTGAGACATCCTTGTTCCTGGCACCAGGGAAACAACACACTATTCTGCTTTTTCGCTGCTGGCCACAGAAACATCTGTCTGTACCTCGGACTTCAGAATCCTCTAACACAATTGATCTCTTAGAAGCCGACGTACCTCTCATTGCATTAGAGCCAGTCTCAATACCAGAAACTTGGCTGTTCGTGCTACGTTCCCCTGAGAATCTATCACCCCTACATTTTCCAAAACAGCATACCTGTTTGAAATGGGTATATCCACAAAAGACTCCTGCCCTAGGTGCCTACCTCTCTTACCCTTCCTGGAGTTAACCCATCTATGTGACTGTATCTGAGACTTCCTCCCTTCCTATAACTGCCATCCATCACATATTGCTGCTGTTGCAAATTCCTCATCGCTTCTAACTGTCTCTCCAACTGATCCATTTGATCTGATAAGATTCGCATCCAACAGCATTTATGGCAGATATAATCTGCTGTAACCCTTAAACTCTCTTTAAACTCTTTAAACTCCCACATCTGTCAAGAAGTACATATCACTGTACTAAAGGCCATTTTTGCTTCTTTACAATCGACAGACCCAGAAAATAACACCGTTTTATTCCTCTACAAAACACTGCCCCTGGTTAAATTAATAGTTATGGCTTAACATATAAACAAGAAAAAACCCACTCTACTCACTACTGCAGCCTTTCTGTTGGACAGACTTAAAACAACAACTAACTAATCTGATTCTGTGCTATGAACTTCGCCCAAACTGGTTCCTCCAAGATTAGTTGTGAAATTCACTGTTTGTTAATTTTCCCAGATACACTCCGATGTCCAGCGATACACGAATTCAAAACAGCAAAGGCAGTAACTATGCAGGTTCTCTTTCTCTCTCCTGCACTGTCCTCACTATGTGCTTCCTTTGTCTGCTCTTCTCCCTTTTAAAACTGCTGTTGTTTTGACTTTTTTTTTCAAAGTTCCAAGACAATGCAACAGCATATAAAACAGTAATTGCTGCTCCTGGAATTCGAGGAAATCACCTCCAACACCTAAAATACCTCAGAAAAAGGAGCAGCTGCTCCAAAACAACCACTTGATGAAGGAGCAGTGCTCCGAAAGCTAGTGCTTCCAAATAAACCTGTTGGACTATAACCTGGTGTTGTGTGCTTTTTTATATTTATTGTCAGGCTTTACTTTCTGTTGGTTGGTTATGTAATCTTATAGACTGCAGAACTTTAATAATTGTTCATGGATTGAATTAATCAACAAAGATGAACTGTTAAACATGTAAAGAATCAATAATAACTCTGTCTGGAATGAACTATTTAAGGAGATCAGGAGTGCAAAAAGGGGACATGAGATAGCTTTGGTAAATAGGGTTAAGGAGAATCCAAATACATTAAGGACAAAAGAATAACTAGGGAGATAATAGCACCCCTCAAAGATCTGCAAGGCCGCCAATGTATGTAATCGCACGAGATGAGGGAAATACTAAACAGATATTTTGCATCAGTGTGGAGAAGGAAATGAAACATAGAAAATATGAGGAAATAAATAGCAACATTTTGACAAATGTCCACATTACAAAGGAAGAGGTGCTGGACATCTTAAAATGCACAAAGGTGGGTAAATCCCTGGGACCTGATCAGGTGGACCCTAGAAAACTGTGGGAAGTGAGGGAAGTGATTGCTGGGCCTCTTGCTGAGCTATTTGTATCATTGATAGCCACAAGTGAGGTGCTGGAAGACTGGTGGTTGGCTAAAATGGTGCCACTGTTTAAGAAGGGTGGTAAGGACAAGCCAGGGAACTATACACCAGTAAGCCTGACTTTGTTGATGGGTAAGTGTTTGGAGGGAATCCTGAGGGACAGGATGTACATGTATTTGGAAAGGCAAGGACTGATTATGGATAGTCAACATGGCTTTGTGCATGGGAAATCATGTCTCACAAACTTGATTGAGTCTTTTGAAGAAGTAACAAAGAAAATTGAGGACAGAGCAGTAGATGTGATCTATATGAAGTAAGGCGTTTGACAAGGTTCCCCATGGGAGACTGATTAGCAAGGTTAAATCTCATGAAATACAGGGAGAACTAGCCATTTGGATACAGAACTGGCTCAAAGGTAGAAGACACAGGGTGGTGGTGGAGGGTTATTATTCAGACTGGAGGCCTGTGACCAGTGGAGTGCCACAAGGATTGGTGCTGGGTCCTCTACTTTTTGTCATTTACATAAATGATTTGGATGTGAGCATAAGAGGTACAGTTAGTAAGTTTGCAGATGACACCAAAATTGGAGATGTAGTTGACAGCGAAGAGGGTTACCTCAGATTACAACAGGATCTGGACCAGATGGGCCAATGGGCTGAGAAGTGGCAGATGGAGTTTAATTTAGATAAATGCGAGGTGCTGCATTTTGGGAAAGCAAATCTTAGCAGGACTTATACACTTAATGGTAAGATCCTAGGGAGTGTTGCTGAACAAAGAGACCTTGGAGTGCAGGTTCATAGCTCCTTGAAAGTGGAGTCGCAGGTAGATGGGATAGTGAAGAAGGCGTTTGGTATGCTTTCTTTTATTGGTCAGAGTATTGAGTACAGGAGTTGGGAAGTCATGTTGCGGTTATACAGGACATTGGTTAGGCCACGGTTGGAATAGTGCGTGCAATTCTGGTCTCCTTCCTATCGCAAAGATGTTGTGAAACTTGAAAGGGTTCAGAAAAGATTTACAAAGGTGTTGCCAGGGTTGGAGGATTTGAGCTGTAGGGAGAGGCTGAACATGCTGGGGCTGTTTTCCCTGGAGCGTCGGAGGCTGAGGGGTGACCTTATAGAGGCTTACAAAATTATGAGGGGCATGGATAGGATAAATAGACAAAGTCTTTTCCCTGGGGTTGGGGAGTCCAGAACAAGAGGGCATAGGTTTAGGGTGAGAGGGGAAAGATATAAAAGAGACCTAAGGGGCAACTTTGTCACACGGAGGGTGCTGGCAGGTGGGACTAGATTGGGTTGGGATATCTGGTCGGCATGGCCGGGTTGGACCGAAGGGTCTGTTTCCATGCTGTATGTCTCTATGACTCTATGACTCTCAGATCAAGGCAGATCTGACTGTGGCCCCAACTCCACATTCCTATCTCCTCCAATACCATTTGACTTCGTTATTCGTCATGTATCCACCTCCCACTGACTGTAAAGTATTCAAGGACGCTTCCTTCTCGTCTTCATAAAGAAGCAAATTCCAGAGACTCATGACTCTGTGAAAAATAAATCCTCATCGCCATCTTCAATGGGAACCTCCTTATTTTTAAACCATGTTCCCCAGATTTAGTATTTTCAAATCTATATACCACCTTGTTTAAAGTATTCATTTTAATTAATGCCTCTTGACCTATTTACAGTCTATTATTCGGTGCTACCAGTCTTAGTATTATTTTATATTCTCTTATACTTAGCCCTCACGCACCATGTTTTCCTTTGATACAGTTATGGAGATGTATAGCAAGGAAACAGACACTTCAGTCCAACTCGTCCATGCTGACCGGATATCCTAAACTTATCTAGTCCCATTTGCACTTGGTCCATATCCTTCCAAACCCTTCCTATTCATGTACTCATTCTGATGCCTTTCAAATGCTGTAATTGTAGCAGCCTCCATCATTTCCTCTGGCAGCTCATTCCATACACACACCACCCTCTGTGTGAAAAAGTTGCCCCCTAGGTCCTTTTTAAATCTTTTCCCTCTCACCCTAAACCTCTGCTGTCTAGTTCTGGACTCCCCGACCCCAAGTAAAATACCTTATCTATTTGCTCCCAACAATTATTCCCACTAACTCGTATGTGAGTCACTTTTACTGTATTATTGGCATTTCATTCAGCATTAGGTTATGACTAGTCCAGCCAGTGAGACAATTTCTGTGAAGCTGCAGCAATTAAGGGATAATTTATACTTCATCATCATTTGCTCATTCTAAAGTTTAAAGTACACAACAGGAAACAATGGAAATTACATCTCTTAGGTACAAAAACTAATTACAATGTTTTCATGATTGAAATGATATCAAAAAAAACTTGATCCTTATGTTGTTTCTATTAGTATTTCATAAAGGTGTACTTGTTGGCAATCAATCACAAAGAATAACATAACGTCCAAAGATGTCCAGAAATAGGTAGGTCATGCGAGCGAAGTAGAAGACACTCGGGTTGTTGAGCCACAGAAAAGATTTTCATTTCTATAATGTCTTTCACAGCCTCAGGCTACCCCAAACACTTTCCAGCAAGTATGATACTTTTGAATTGGAGTCATCGTTTTAGCAGCCAGTTTGTCACAGCAAGGCCTCACAAATAGCAATGTGATTGTGGCCGGGTAATCTGCTTTGACCCTTGGATAATTATTTAGCAGGATGCCATAGGAAACTCCACTTCTCATTCATTCGAATGGTGTCATGGGATCTTTTAACATGGTCAGTGTAAATTCCCACCTAAGTCATTCCTGCACCCACTCTGGGCCCAAGCCACTACAATGTTCTTGGACACCAGGATCAGCTAAATACAGTTTGGACAGGTGTAGAGCACTGGAAGCATGAAAGAACTTGGAAGCTTAAAAATCCAGTATGAACCAGAGAGTCTGGAAACAGGAAGGAGGTTTAAAAGTGCAACTCAACTAAATTCACAGTTGGGTTCTTCTAAGGATGGCATCTCCAACAGCACATTACTCCAGCATCATTCCAAATTCCATGCCTTTGCCCTGGAGAGGAGGACATTAATTCACAACCTTCTGATGGTCAAGTGAGATTGCTGCCGTGCAAATATGGCTGTCCCGACGGGAGCTGAGCACACCCCACTGCCTCACTGACAACAAAGGATAAATGCATTTTAAAGACAGCAATTACTCCCATGGCAGAGTTGGAATTAAAAACACAGAAGTTCCTGGAATATCTCTTGCATATCAATACTTTTTTTTTGTTACATTTATTAACCCCCATTAAAGCTACATACACTAAACTCTCGTGATATTTTCCTCTTTTGCATTTGAAATGAACGGTCCTCTCAACACTGTAGCTGGCTTTGCCCTCCATAACGCTCAGCATTGCATATCTTGCTCAGCTCTGTCTGATCTTTCAGAATCAATACTGTCAAATCCTGACATTCATGACCATTCACAAGTTGAGGCGAACCATCATTTTCTATTGTTATATTCAGAGATGTTGCTTCCATCAGTTTTAGAGAAAGAGAATTCCAAAGACTCCAAACCCTCTGAGAGAAGACATTTCTCCTCATCTCTTTCTTAAAAGAGTGACACTTTACTTTTGAACAGTGACTGCCTTGTTTTTAATCCTCCCGCCAGGGGAAACATCCGTTTCGCATTCACCCAGTCAAGACCCCGCAGGACCCTAAAGAAAAACAGAAATTGCTGGAGAAACACTGTAGATCTGGCAACATCTACAGGGAGAAAGCAGGATTAACATTTCAAGTCCAGAGGCCTTTCTTTCCAATCTTATTTTATTCAATTAAGTTGTCTCTTATTCTTCCAAACTCCAGTTGAAAACTTCTGGTCTGGCCAACACTTCTTTGTAAGACAATCCATCCCATTCCTGGTACGGAGCCGTTAAGCTGCTTTTTAAGTGTTTCCAAGTGTTTAAATCCTTCCTTAAATATGGAGACAAATACTGAGATGTAGTTTTACCAATGCTGTGTAAAACTGAAGCATAACTTCCATGCTTTGGAATTCAATTCCCTTAACAATAAAATGCCATATCTGAATTCTACCGGTTTGCGATTCGTGCACTAGGATAACCAGAACTCTCTTCAGCTCAGAGCTCTGCAATCTCTCACCTTTTAGATAATATGCTTCTTTTTTACTCTTCCTGCTAAAATGGATAATTTCCCACATTTTCCAGATCTTTGATTACTCTCTTAACCTACCTATATCCTTCTGTAGTTTCCATATTTCTTGTTCACCTTTTATTTTCCGAGCTACCTTTGAGTTATCAGCAATGTTAGCAAGCATCCCTATCTTTCAGTCTTTGAAGTGGTGTGTAGTTTGTGGTTTAAAGATGGCACAAGTGGTGTGAATAGCACAAGGTCCTAACAGCAGCAAGCATGTCCAGTATTGCAGCCACAGGACTGAACAAGAAGGGCACTGTATAACTGTCTGCATAAACAATGAGGTGAGCAGTGAGAAAATTCACACTGCTTTTTCTCATGGGAGAAAAGTCACAATTGGGCTATACGGCAGCTCAGTGGTTAGCACTATTGCCTCACAGCACCAGAGACCTGGGCTCAATTCCAGCCTCGGGCGACTGTCTGTGTGGAGTTTGCACATTCTCCCCATGTCTGTGTAGGTTTCCTCTGGGTGCTCTGGTTTCTTCCCACAGTTCAAAGATACCCAGGCCAGGTGGATTAGCCATGGGAAATATAGGGATAGGGTAGGGGTCTGGGTCTGGATGGGATGCTCTTCAGAGGGTCAGTGTGAACATGATGGGCTGAATGGCTTGCTTCCACCCTGTTGGGATTCTATGATAGTCCACAGCGGGAAACTACCCACCATGCAACTCCCAAGAATAGTATTTATCCAAACAACCGGAATATTCAGCCCGTGTCTTTTCTCTGCCTCCCCTGGCTGGGAAAAATCAAGTTTTCAGTGTATCATAAACATGAAAGGGGCCAGGATTGTGTTGTGATGAGGGTACAATCAATACAGTCCACCATCTGCAGCTTGCCACTCAAAACATTGTACAGTGAAGGAGACGCAAGAAGATTGGGACTGCAGTGAATCTCATTGTCTATCTCTGCAATGTCAGTCAGTGAGCCAGTAATATCCTTTGTCCTCATGGTGAATACTGCCTCCTCCTTAGGAGTTCAAACACTCTTCATTCATTTTCTACTGCCTTCTATAATGTAACTATTCTGCAAGAAAGAGGGATGTGTTTCGGTGATTATCATTCAATATGTTTGAATAATGTATTTGTAGTGGTTGAATAGTGACTATGTGAGCTGACAGCTTGGAACTTGCAAAAGAACTACACGTGTGAAGATGAGGTAAAGCATATAAATTGACAGTGTAAGTCTGATTGAAAGAGAACACTAGTATAGGTTGTATGTGGTAAAAACAATGACTGCAGATGCTGGAAACCAGATTCTGGATCAGTGGTGTTGGAAGAGCACAGCAATTCAGGCAGCATCCGAGGAGCTTCGAAATCGACGTTTCGGGCAAAAGCCCTTCATCAGGAATATAGGCAGAGAGCCCGAAGCGTGGAGAGATAAGCTAGAGGAGGGTGGGGGTGGGGATAGAGTAGCATAGAGTACAATAGGTCAGTGGGGGAGGAGATGAAGGTGATAGGTCAGGGAGGAGAGGGTGGAGTGGATAGGTGGAAAAGAAGCTGGGCAGGTCGGACAAGTCCGGACAAGTCAAGGGGGACAGTGTTGCTGGAGGTTAGAAACGAGGATGGGGTGGGGGAAGGGGAAATGAGGAAGCTGTTGAAATCCACATTAATGCCCTGGGGTTGAAGTGTTCTGAGGCGGCGTTTGACAAGGTTCCCCATGGGAGACTGATTAGCAAGGTTAGATCTCATGGAATACAGGGAGAACTAGCCATTTGGATACAGAACTGGCTCAAAGGTAGAAGACAGAGGGTGGTGGTGGAGGATTGTTTTTCAGACTGGAGGCCTGTGACCATTGGAGTGTCACAAGGATCAGTACTGGGTCCACTACTTATCATTATTTATATAAATGATTGGATGTGAGCATAAGAGGTATAGTTAGTAAGTTTGCAGATGACACCAAAATTGGAGGTGCAGTGGACAGCGAAGAAGGTTACCTCAGACTACAACAGGATCTTGACCAGATGGGCCAATAGGCTGAGGAGTGGTAGGTGGAGTTTAATTTAGATAAATGTGAGGTGCTGCATTTGGGAAAGCAAATCTTAGCAGGACTTATACACTTAACGGTAAGGTCCTAGGGAGTGTTGCGGAACAAAGAGACCTTGGAGTGCAGGTTCATAGCTCCTTGAAAGTGGAGTTGCAGGTAGATAGGATAGTGAAGAAGGCGTTTGGTATGCTTTCCATTATTGGTCAGAGTATTGAGTACAGGAGTTGGGAGGTCATGTTGCAGCTGTATAGGACATTGGTTAGGCCACTGTTGGAATATTGTGTTCAATTCTGGTCTCCTTCCTATCGCAAAGATGTTGTGAAACTTGAAAGGGTTCAGAAAAGATTTACAAGGATGTTGCCAGGGTTGGAGGATTTGAGCTATAGGGAGAGGTTGAATAGACTAGGGCTGTTTTCCCTGGAGCATCAGAGGCTGAGGGGTGACCTTATAAAGGTTTACAAAATCATGAGGGGCATGGATAGGGTAAATAGACAAAGTCTTTTCCCTGGAGTAGGGGAGTCCAGAACTCGAGGGCATAGATTTATGGTGAGAGGGGAAAGATATAAAAGAGACCTAAGGGGCAACCTTTTCACGCAGAGGGTGGTGCATGTATGGAATGAGCTGCCAGAGGAAGTGGTGGAGGCTGGTACAATTGCAACATTTAAAAGGCATCTGGATGGGTATATGAATAGGAAGGGCTTGGAGGGATATGAGCCAGGTGCTGGCAAGTAGGACTAGATTGGGGTGGGATATCTGGTCAGCATGGACGAGTTGGACTGAAGGTCTATTTCCATGCCGGGCATCTCTTTGACTCTATTTAACACATTTATTGTTTTTACATAAATTGCCCCTTACTTTTAATGTTGGTTTTCTTTTCCTGATTTATTTTCAGGATTTATTCCTGATGAGGTGAAGTTGAAAAGCTGTCTCTCTTTACCAAAGTTTAAGTTCTGTCCTATCAAGCAATTATCTGTATATCTATATATGATCTGGTTAGGTCGCCATAAATACTGGCAATTTGTATTTGCTGCAGCTGCCCCAACCTTCTCTAACCCAGTTAGCAGGTTACAGCTGCTCCTACAATCCCTATGGTTTATAAATAATTTGTTCTATTACCCTGTTAGGATCTGCAACTGTACCTGTTAGAATATAAATTGTAGTTACAAAGTAACCTACCTTTTCATGCCAGTGTTCAGTGAGCGGCTCATTTTCAGAATAAAAACTCCTTCATTGTTTTGGGTCAACCCACTAATCAGTGGGCAGTTTTAAAACATCATTCAATGCTCCAGAGTAGATTTCAGAACAAGTCTTAGCAGTGCAGACAATCTGACGTTGAACAGCATGCCTAAATGCAGAAAAGCAGCTTCACCACTGCACTTGGCTTTTTCATTGCCCGCTCCAACTATCCTCTCTGCAAAAAGTGCTCAAGTAAGGACTATGAAAATGGTTCTGTCCTGCCCAGAAGGCAGAAACCATTGCTTACAAGTCGTGCAGAATTTTTTCTTGTTAAATATATATTTGAAATGACAGTATTTCCTTATATACCTATAAGTACCCCGTTAAACATCCCGTATACAAGGTCATAGAGTCATACAGCATGGAAACACTCCTTTCTGTCCAACTCATCCATGCTGACCAGGTTTCCTAACTGAAATAGTTCCATTTGCCTGCATTTGGCTCATATCCCTCTATAACTTTCTTATCATTAAAACATATTTAAAATGTTGCAATTGTAGTTACCTCTACCACTTCCTCTTGCAGTTCGTTCCATATTCATACCACCCTTTATGTGAAAATCTTTCCCTTCCAGCTTTGGACTCCCCTACCCTGGGGAAAAAGACCTTGGCTATTCACTCTATCCATACCCCTCATGATTTTATAACCTCTGTCAGGTTTATAACCATATAACTTCTGACACTCCATGGAAAAAAGTCCTAGCCTATCCAGCCCCTCCTTATAACTCAAACCTTCCAGTCTTGGTAACACCCTTGCAAAATGTTTCTGCACCCTTCCCAGTTAAATCACATCTTTCCTATAGCTGGAAGGCCCGAATTGTATGCAGTACTCCAAATGTGGCCTACCAATGTCTTGAACAGTTGTAACATGATGTCCAAACTCTTGTACTCAATGTTCTGACTAATGAAGGCTAGCTTGCCAAACACCTTCTTCACCACCCTGACAAAAGTGAGGACTGCAGATATTGGAAAGCAGAGTCTAGATTAGAGTGGTGCTGGAAAAGCACAGCCAGTCAGGCAGCATCCAAGGAGCAGGAAAATCAACATTCCGGGCATCAGGACTGATGGCAGGGAGCTTCCAGGTTGAAGAGATAAATAGGGGGGGAGGTTGCTGGGGAGAAGGTAGCAAAGAGTACAATGGGTGGATGTGGATGGGGATGAAGGTGATAGGTCAGAGAGGAGGGTGAAGCAGGTAGGTGGGAAGGAAGATTGGCAGATAGGGCCGGTCATGAGGATGGTGCTGAGCTGGAAGGTTGGAACTGGGGTAAGGTGGGCGGAGGGGAAATGAGGAAACTGGTGAAATCCACATTGCTGCCATGGGGTTGAAGTGTTCTGAGATGGAAGATGAAGCATTCTTCTTCCAGGCGTCGGGTGGTGAGGGAGCGGCGGTGGAGGAGGCCCTGAACCTGCATTGTCCTCAGCAGAGTGGGAGGGGGAGTTGGAATGTTGGGCCATGGGGTGGTGGAGTTGATTGGTGTGGGTGTCCCGGAGATATTCCCTAAAGTGCTCTGCAAGAAGGCGTCCAGTCTCCCCAGTGTAGATGAGACCACATTGGGAGCAACGGATACAATAAATGACTTTAGTGGATGTGTAGGTGAAACTTTGATGGATGTGGAAGGCTCCTTTGGGGGTCATGGATGGAGGTGAGGGGGGAGGTGTGGGCGCAGGTTTTCCAATTTCGGCGGTGGCAGGGGAAGGTGCCAGGAAGAGAGGTTGGGTTGTTGGGCGGCATGGACCAGACCAGGTAGTCACGGAGGGAACCCCATCTCTCCAGTCATTACAAGGACTGATGCCTTGGAGTTGAAGTGTTCCGAGGCGGAAGATGAGGAGTTCTTCCTCCAGGCATCGGGTGGTGAGGGAATGGTGGTGGAGGAGGCCCAGAACCTGCATTGTCCTCGGCAGAGTGGGAGGGGGAGTTTTGCAATTCCAGCGGTGGCAGGGGAAGGTGACAGGATGGGAGGGTGGATTGTTGGGGGGCGTGGACCTGACCAGGTAGTCATGGAGGGAACTGTCTTTGTGGAAAGGGGCGGGGAGGGAAATATATCCATGGTGGTGGGGTCCGTTTGGAGGTGACAGAAATGTCGGACGATGATGCGGTTTATGCAAAGGTTGGTAGGGTGAAAGGGGTCCAGTCCTTATAATGACTGGAGAGATGGGGTTCCCCCGTGACTACCTGGTCTGGTCCATGCCGCCCAACAACCCAACCTCCCCTCCCAGCACCCCGCTGCCACTGCAGGAATTGCAAAACCTGCGCCCACACCTCCCCCCTCACCTCCATCCATGACCCCAAAGGAACCTTCCACATCCATCAAAGTTTCACCTGCACATCCACTAAAGTCATTTATTGTATCCGTTGCTCCCAATGTGGTCTCATCTACACTGGGGAGACTGGACGCCTTCTTGCAGAGCACTTTAGGGAATATCTCCAGGACACCCACACCAATCAATTCCACCACCCCATGGCCCAACATCCCAACTCCCCCTCCCACTGTGCTAACGACATGGAGGTCCTGGGCCTCCTCCACTGCCGCTTTCTCACCACCCGACGCCTGGAAGAAGAATGCTTCATCTTTCATCTCAGAACACTTCAACCCCATTGCATCAATGTGGATTTCACCAGTTTCCTCATTTCTCCTCCCCCCACCTTACCCCAGCTCCAACCTTCCAGCTCAGCACCATCCTCATGACCGGTCCTACCTGCCAATCTTTTTTCTCACCTCTCCCCTCCACCCTCCTCTCCGACCTATCACCTTCATCCCCACCCCCATCCACCTATTGTACTCTTTGCTACCTTCTCCCCAGCCTCACCCCCCTTCCATTTATCTCTCCACCCTGGAGGGTCCCTGCCTTCAGTCCTGATGAAGGACTTTTGCCTGAAACGTTGATTTTCCTGCTCCTCAGATGCTGCCTGACGGGCTGTGCTTTTCCAGCAACACTCTGATCTTCACCTCCCAGTCTACCTGTGATGCCATTTTCAAGGAACTATGTACCTGAATCATTAGATCTCTCTGTTTGATAGCACTTCCCCAGGTCTCCACTGTGGAGGTCCTTGATGCAATATAGTTCCCCAGCCTACTTTTGCTGATAGTGCTCTTACATTGGGCTTCAATGAGCCCAGATATTTGAAACTGTGATGAAGGTTTATGTTGATCTAATTTCAATGTGTTTTAATGAGTGATAATATAGCAGATCCATATTTGTTGCATGTAAAAGTTACCACAATCCTACTAGACCAGACGGCTGCTCTCTCATAACAAGCAATTAACTGAACTAACTGACCTCCTCACATATAAAATATAATAGTGGCTCATTAAAAAATTTGAAACATACCTTTGAAATAAAATCAAACCAATGCTGCCTGTTGAAATTTAAAATAATGAAACAACGGTGGATGTCAGGAAATCAGAAACAAAAACCTGTTCTGAAGAAGGGTCACTGGGCCTGAAACATTAACTCTGTTTTCTCTTCACAGATTTTGCCAGATCTGCTAAGTTTTTTCCAGCAATTTCTGTTTTTTGTTTCTGCAAGTTGAAACTTTTGCCACAAGATACAGAAACAAGAATGTGATGGGGTTTGGAAGGAATAGATTTATTAACACATTTAAGTTGAATCTATAGACAATGGCTGACAGTATCTGGCTTTGTCACCTACTAATGCCAGTAGATTCTGTCGGCTGGTTAGGTAACACTGAAATGATCCAGCAACCTTTTAACCAAGTTCATACTTGCAAAGTCATGGCAAATAAACAAAGTAGTTTAAAATGAATTGTTAAAAAGGAATGTGAAATGCAGCACCCCTCTGACAGCACTGACAAGATATGTGACTCCTTGTATTTGATCAGAAACAGTAACGTGAGCTCTGTGGCACTGAATAGATGATAAGAGAAAAAGGAACTGCAAATGTTAAAAAGTTAGCATGAAACCAATAATGCTGGAAACACACAGCAGGCCTGTCAGCATCTGAAAAGAGACAGATTAACACTTCAGGCAGTTCTGACAATGCGTCTCCACCCAATACATTCAATTATCCTTTCTCTATTCAGATGCTTACAAACCTGCTGTGTATTTCCAACTGTTTCTGTGTTTATGGCACTGAAGCTGGTTGTAGGATCTGCTTGTGTTTGACTATCCAGCATGTGATGCTTCCAAACATGTTTCAATTTGCAAGGTATGAAAAGAAACCCATGTAAAAATTAACATACTTTATATTTTCACTCTTACAGCCACTCAGCAAAATTGTAAATACTGTTTGCAATCTATTGACTTTTGCTTATACATCATTGCCTTTGCCCAGATTAGGGACAGCTTCTTACTAACTGTGGAGAAGATTTTTTTGCCTAGCAATTGTCGAAAAAACAATTATGTTCCCCTCCGGCCACACACAATAAATTGCTGTATTCATAGCAGTTTAATATAAACGTGTAGCTTATTTGGTTCACTTAGAGTTAAGGTGCGTCAGTTAAAGGAAGAACAACTTTTTCCCCTGCAGAAAATAGTGACAATGACAGTTAAGACAATCTGACAAATCTTTACTGAAACATGAAAAATGAGGAGTAGATCACTTAGCATTGTAAAAATATATTAAATATTGGAGTTCTTTGTTACTCAGTCATTTAACTGGTTCCAGTTTTTTTATATCACATGGTCTTCAGTTGCCAAGATGAGCTCGGGTGAATTGTAGAAAAACTTCATTTTTATTCCTCACAAAAGCCAAGAAGAGAGCAGTTTTCTTTGCTGCTCATCAACTTGTTATCCATTTATTGTGGCATATGCAATTGCATTTTGGGTCAACACACAGCACACGGACTGCAGTGGTTCAGGAAGGCAGCTCACCACATCTTCTCAAGAGCAACTAGGGATAGACAATAAATGCTGGACAGCCAGCAATGCCCATATTCCACAAATGCATAAAAAGAAATTGTGTATACTTGCGCAGTCTAAAGACAAACTATGTGAGACACATTCACAGAGGCAACAGCATGCTGGAGGCAGAAGCCACCTATGATTCATGCTTCACCAGAGGAACTGGTCTCCTGTGTATCACTCACTTCCTTTCAGTAGCCTCCAACCATGGTGCTTTACCCACTCCTTACAAAACCTTTTCACCTCTCCCTCTTCCAAGTTGCTCCCCAAACCTTCACTCTCTGAGCAAGCTTTGTTCATTGATTTAATGTTTCCTTTCAATCCAATTCCTCAGCTGAGGTCCTGAAGTCAACAACCATTTCCTTGTTGTGTATAACATTTCCTATTTTCACGTTATTTGGAAAGGCAAAATGCACACTCTGTACACTGAGTGCAGGTCACAAATACAGCTTAAAAAGCGATTTTCCTGTTCCTCGGATGCTGCCTGACCTGCTGTGCTTTTCCAGCACCTCTGTAATCTCCAGCGTCTGTGGTACCCACTTGCGCTAGTTGATCCCAACCCCTTGATGGATGCCACTGTATAATTCTCAGCTGTCTGGCAAAAAAAAACTCACCACAACTCTATTTCCTGAAAAAATTCCCCTAGGAACTGCGGATACTGAAAATCAGAATCAGAAACGGAAATTGTTGGGAAAACTCAGTAGGCATAGCCACACCTGTGGAAAGAAAGCAGAGTTAATGTTTCAGATTCTGAAGAAGGGCCACTGGACTGGAAACATTAAACTCTGCCTTTTTTCCATAGATGTTGCCACACCTGCTGTGTTTTCTCAGCAATTTTGATTTTTGTCTCTGCTTTCTGACCCTTGGTCAACCTTGGTCCTATTTAGCTATTGTTCATTTGCTAACATATGGCACTTTATCAAAGGAAATTGGTTTGCAAGGGAGAGCAACACCAACAGCGTGCGTTCAATTCCCACACCTGCTGAGCTTACCATGAAAGTCCATCCTTTTCAACCACTCCCCTCACTTGACGTGTGTTGATCTTCAGGTGTAAACCACCACCAGTCGTCTCTCGCTCATGAGAGATCACCCCTTGAAACATAAAGGGGCTTGACAGGGCAGATGCTGAGAAGATCTTCCCCTCAAAGGAAATTCTAAGACTAGAGAACATACTCTCGGGATAAAGGGGTAGCAATTTAAGATCAAGATGAGGAGGAATGTCTTCTTTCAGAGATTTGAGGACTCCTTGCCACAGAGAGCTGGAGGAAGAGTCCTTGTGTATAATAAAGGCTGAGATAGATAGATTCTTGATCATTAGGGGCATCAAAGGTTACGGGCAAAGGGAAGTGGAGGTGAGGAATGTTCGATCTGTCATGATCCTTCTGAATGGGAGCATGCTTGAAGATTAAACGCTTAAAAATGTGTTGCTGGAAAAGCGCAGCAGGTCAGGCAGCATCAAAGGAACACGAGAATCGACATTTCGGGCATAATCCTGAAGAAGGGCTTATGCTCGAAACGTCGATTCTCCTTCTCCTTTGATGCTGCCTGACCTGCTGCGCTTTTCCAGCAACACACTTTTAAGCTCTGATCTCCAGCATCTGCAGTCCTCACTTTCTCCTAGTTGAAGGTCAAACGGCCTACTTCTGTTCCTATTTCTTATGATCTTATAAATTTATCATCTGGTAGGTCTGTGGCAACTTTACCTTTATCAAATGCCTTTTGACATCAACTTCACAGCCCTCAACAATCCCCTTCGATACTTCTTCAAAGAACAAATTCGTCAAATATGATTGGTCTTTAATAAATCCACCTTGGTTTACATTTATTCATGTGTATCTTTCTGCTGGCTTAAGCTAATTAAACTAAGAAGTTGGTAAAATCAACCCGATCAAATGGCATGCAATAAGTGCCAATTCATTTTGTTCCAGATGAGTGTCTCGAAAGGTTTCAATAAAGTTTAGACCGACCGGCCCAAAGTTGCATATCCCATTCCCATTTTTTGAACAAAAGTGCAACATTGGCAATCTGATGACAGCCCTTCCATATCCAAGGAAGAATGGAAGATTGTGAGCAGAACCTTTGCAAACTGCACCTTTACTTCTCTCAGCAGGCAGAGTGCAGCACTCCAGACAGGTGATCTTTCCATTCTGAGTGTTTGCAACTTTTTAAGTACTTTCCCCTTGGTAATGCATCAAATTTTCCACCATCTTCTCCTTTGCAGTGACATTGGCTATACCATCTTCTTCAGTAATGACAGATGCAAAGTCCTCATTAGTACTGCTGCTCTGCCTTTGTAGGAGAACCTACTTTTTGGTTCTTAATTGATCCCATCCTTCCACTGACTACCCCTACTATGTTTTATGTTAGATGTTGATCTGTTCTCATACACTCTCCTTTCCTCAGGTACTTTTTGGATTCCAAAAACCAAAAGAACTGCAGTTGCTGGAAATGAGAAACAAAAACAGAAATTGCTGGAAAAAAAAGCAGGTCTAGCATCATCTGTAGAGAGAAATCAGAGCTTACTTTTGGTGCCTCTGCACTACTGGGAATCTGATACTTACCACAAGCCTCCTCTTCCTATTTCATTTGAATCTTGATATCTTTCATGATTGCATTTGATTCACTTTCCCTCTGCATCATGGAAATGCTTTGTCAGCACATGGACTCTCTCTTCTCTGAAAGCCTCCCATTGCTCATTTTACTGTTTTGCCTGCCAATCTTTGAACCCAAGCCACCTTTAAACTCACTTTAATTAGATTATGTCCAATTTTGTTTTCATGTTTGATATTTCCTAGGCCTCTTCCATAATGATATTGTGAGGTCACTAAAAGGAATGAGCCTACAGATTACACTCAGCCTATTTGGAGGAAATGGACCCTGTCTGCTATTCTACACTATGTTTACTTCACACTGATGTTCTGCTCCGTAGGTAAAAACAATGACTGCAGATACTGGAAACCAGATTCTGGATTAGTGGTGCTGGAAGAGCGCAGCAGTTCAGGCAGCATCCAAGGAGCTTTGAAATCGACATTTCGGGCAAAAGCCCTTCATCAGGAATAAAGCCAGTGAGCCTGAAGCGTGATGCTAGGGGAGGGTGGGGGTGGGGAGAGAGTAGCATAGAGTACAATGGGTGAGTGGGAGAGGAGATGAAGGTGAGAGGTCAGGGAGGAGAGGGTGGAGTGGATAGGTGGAAAAGGAGCTAGGCAGGTCGGACAAGTCATGGGGACAGTGCTGAGCTGGAAGTTTGAAACTAGGATGAGGTGGGGGAAGGGGAAATGGGGAAGCTGTTGAAGTCCACATTGATGCCCTGGGGTTGAAGTGTTCCAAGGTGGAAGATGAGGCGTTCTTCCTCCAGACGTCTGGTGGTGAGGGAGCGGCGGTGAAGGAGGCCCAGGACCTCCATGTCCTTGGCAGAGTGGGAGGGGGAGTTGAAATGTTGGGCCACAGGGCGGTGTGGTTGATTGGTGCGGGTGTCCCGGAGATGTTCCCTAAAGCGCTCTGCTAGGAGGCGCCCAGTCTCCCCAATGTAGAGGAGACCGCATCGGGAGCAACGTAGACAATAAATGACATTAGTGGATGTGCAAGTAAAACTTTGATGGATGTGGAAGGCTTCTTTAGGGCCTTGGATAGAGGTGAGGGAGGAGGTGTGCGTGCAGGTTTTACAGTTCCTGCGGTGGCAGGGGAAAGTGCCAGGATGGGAGGGTGGGTTGTAGGGGAGCGTGGACCTGACCAGATAGTCACGGAGGGAACGGTCTTTGCGGAAGGCGGAAAGGGGTGGGGAGGGAAATATATCCCTGGTGGTGGGGTCTGTTTGGAGGTGGCGGAAATGTCGGTAGATGATTTGGTTTATGGGAAGGTTGGTAGGGTGGAAGGTGAGCACCAGGGGTGTTTGGGATGTAGACGAGATGCGTTGGAGGGCATCTTTAACCACGTGGGAAGGGAAATTACGGTCTGTAAAGAAGGAGGCCATCTGGTGTGTTCTGTGGTGGAACTGGTCTTTCTGGGAGCAGATACGACGGAGGTGGAGGAATTGGGAATACGGGATGGCATTTTTGCAAGAGGTAGGGTGGGAAGAGGACTGGATTACACCTCTTCCCACCCTACCTCTTGCAAAAATGCCATCCCGTATTCCCAATTCCTCCACCTCCGCCGGATCTGCTCCCAGGAAGACCAGTTCCACCACAGAACACACCAGATGGCCTCCTTCTTTAGAGTCCGTAATTTCCGTTCCCACGTGGTTAAAGATGCCCTCCAACGCATCTCGTCTACATCCCAAACCTCCGCCCTCAGACCCCACCCCTCCAACCGTAACAAGGACAGAACACCCCTGGTGCTCACCTTCCACCCTACCAACCTTCCCATAAACCAAATCATCTACCGACATTTCCGCCACCTCCAAACAGACCCCACCACCAGGGATATATTTCCCTCCCCACCCCTCTCCGCCTTCCGCAAAGACCGTTCCCTCCGTGACTACCTGGTCAGGTCCACGCTCCCCTACAACCCACCCTCCCATCCTGGCACTTTCCCCTGCCACCTCGGGAACTGTAAAACCTGAGCCCACACCTCCTCCCTCACCTCTATCCAAGGCCCTAAAGAAGCCTTCCACATCCATCAAAGTTTTACTTGCACATCCACTAATGTCATTTATTGTATACGTTGCTCCCGATGCGGTCTCCTCTACATTGGGGAGACTGGGCGCCTCCTAGCAGAGCGCTTTAGGGAACATCTCCGGGACACCCGCACCAATCAACCACACTGCCCCGTGGCCCAACATTTCAACTCCCCCTCCCACTCTGCCAAGACATGGACATCCTGGGCCTCCTTCACAGCCGCTCCCTCACCACCAGACGTCTGGAGGAAGAACGCCTCATCTTCTGCCTCAGAACACTTCAACCCCAGGGCATCAATGTGGACTTCAACAGCTTCCCCATTTCCCCTTCCCCCACCTCATCCTAGTTTCAAACTTCCAGCTCAGCACTGTCCCCATGACTTGTCCGGACTTGTCCGACCTGCCTAGCTCCTTTTCCAACTATCCACTCCACCCTCTCCTCCCTGACCTCTCACCTTCATCTCCTCCCCCACTCACCCATTGTACTCTATGCTACTCTCTCCCCACCCCCACCCTCCCCTAGCTTATCTCTTCACGATTCAGGATCACTGCCTTTATTCCTGATGAAGGGCTTTTGCCCGAAACGTCGATTTCAAAACTCCTTGGATGCTGCCTGAACTGCTGTGCTCTTCCAGCACCACTAATCCAGAATGATGTTCTGCTCCCCAGGGAATAGTTGCAGGGCACCACGGGGAAGCTTGTTTTCCAGACCCAGCCAAGGTCAGTGTATGAACAGTAGAAAATTGTACATTAGAACAACACTAAAATTTCAAACCATTTTGCACCAGGCAATTACAACAAATAGAAAAGTAAACTGCCACAGTAAAACATTTTACAGAAATTATCCCAAATACATAGTGAGATTTAGAAATGCAAATTAAAGCATTATATAAATTGTGACAATAGAATGGAAATTGTTCCCAAAATAATATTTTAGTTTAAATTTAGTATAGTTCCTTTGGAATTTTGATTTTCACTACATGGCCCGTTAAGAACTGCTGGCACTAATATGTTTTTACATTCATTTACTTTAAAATAGTAGTCTTTCATTGCTAGTCATGAAATCCAGAAGAATTTTAAGTATTGTGATTATAGGAAAACTTTGCATTCTATAGTTCATGCAGTTTGGGCAAATAACAAACATGTATTTTTATAAAGAATAGTGGGAAATTGCAATAAGTAATATTTGGTATTGACTGTTGTCAGTACTTTATGACTTTTTTGCAAAATAATTGAATGTCCTGTTATCATCCTGGAATCCCCTGTAGAGTGAGCTCCCCTGTCATATTGGGACAATCAACAAGTTATCAGAGAAATAGCAGTAGCTGTTACCCCACAGGCTCCCTTCATGGGTGAACAGCCTGGAAAATGAAAGATGTGTGACTGGCTTGTGACAAGTGTTCTTTTTCTTAAAAGGTGCCAGAAAATTTCTGTTGGGACACAAATATCCATTAGACATCATCCAATTTCTTGCCTTACTTTCTGGATCACAAATAAGCAACCTAGTATTTGTGGCACACGCTTTCAACCCCAAAATTACATGGTCAGATAGGTACATTGCCAAAAGCCATTTGGAGTGTCTCTCACATCTATGTTGCACATTGTAATGATGTCGAATAAGCTGTCTGTGAATAGGAACAGATTGGATTTCAGCAGTGATCAGACAAGGAGAGGTGACAATTTACACAATGGTTTTGGTGAACCACTTTCTCATCGTGACATGGGATCTTTCATGCATAGCTGAGCAAAGTACTGTTTTAATGCCTTACCCAAAAGACAGCATTTTCAACATTCAATCATCATTGAAATGTTGCACCAAGTGATGTGCTCAATCAGAACCAAAGAGGACATGAGAAGAACTTTTATACTCAGCCAGTTGCTGTGTTCAGGAACAGACTATCCGAATGGGCGGTGGAAGCAAATTGAATCTTAACTTTTAAAATGGAAATCCGAGAAGTACTTCAACAAAAGTATTGCAACCCCTGGGGGAAGGAGCATTATAGTGGGAATAATTTGAAAACATAATTTAAAGGCTAACAAAGGTACGATGGACCAAATAGTCTCCTTCTATTGCTCTTAGGTGCAGCTATGATGGCTTTTTGTATTTCAATTGACACAGTAAAACACTTGAGTAACAATGATATGAGCTGGATTCTGGCACCTGTCAAGGCCTGGAACAAAGGGGGGGGTGGGGGGTGGGCAGATGCTCAAGGTTGCACAATGAATGAGTATTCCCTATGTGGCAACCTGGATGTCACAGTTACAAATCAAGAGGATTGTACCCTCTCTGTCCACTTCCACACCCTACTGAGCACCTGCCTGTCCTTTCATTGCTGAACCATATCCTACAACCCCCACAGAGCCCTCATTGACCTGTGGTCTGGGTCCCTTGCCATTATATATGAATGTTACATTATTGTGGAGCTTTATGCTTCAAGTGATTCAAGGCAAGATGAAGTATGAGGTCTTTATTTACACAAGTCATATGCTGTAATGATATCAGGAGCATGCTCCTTAAAAATATTCTGATATGCTGGCTGTGAGATATCACACATATTATATACACATATATGTGTGCATCTTGTTCTGAGAGCAAAGATGGAAAAAATGAGACTGGTACAGACAGCTGCTTACATATTGGCTTGGGTCTTTGCAGTCTGTGGCAAATGAATGGTTCTCATTTAAACATGTCCACAGACTCTTATGAACTAACCTACTAGAACTTGAGGTGATTAGAAAACTGTTTCCTTCACTCGAAGATATAAAAAAAGACTGAAGTCAGGTCAAAGTGGCATCTGATACCCTTGCAGAGAAGTGTTATGTTCTTTCGCAGTAGGCTGAACTCACATCACCTACACCAAATTACACCCAAGCAGTCAGTCAAAGTTAGTTCATGATACTATATTTGGGAAGAGAATAAACTCAATAATTAAAATAACATAGATTGCAGTCAATGTGCTTTTATTAAACACATAATAGCAGAATTCTGAAAACATGAACTACAAGTAAAATCATTGCTGTTAGATGTGATTGATATGCTTGAAAAAAATCAAGCAAGGAAGAAATAATCAAGGATACAGAGTACTGTTATCCACTTTTAACAGTCTTGTTTCCTACAGGAAGGGTCTGTCACCAATATAATCTTTCCGTAGTTTGAGCCTGAAATCCAAATAAGCCGACAGCTTATCTGCTGCAAACCTATATATAATCTTTGCACCTTTACATTTGGCATAAATGCAGGCTGTCTCACCAGATTCCTCAAAGTAAGCAATTCCAAGGAGGCTTGGCTACTAAGTTAAAAGTTAATGGTTAAATGAATTAAAACATGATTGTGGTGTAATTGATTATGTGAAATGCGAAGGTCGACAAGATGCATATGAGCTTTGTGCAGTTTTGAAGTTGAAACTGACTTCTTAACTATGAAATCCAAAAACCTTTCAAAGGATGTTGGGACTTCCTGCACTGACAACGTCCTGATTTATTTAGCATGAGGAAATTGATCTCATTGTACCATTGGATCCAATTACAAAATAGCTGGCCATCCAGTTTTACAAAGTGATAATCAGTAACTATTCTGAGACTAATAGGAAATGCTCAGGTTTCCATGACTATAAGAATTGTCAACGTAAAATAATATGTTCAGATATTTGACAGTCATATTCCAATCTCAATAGATTGGTTGACATAAGGATTCTGGAGAATGGAAAATATCAAGTGAAAAGGAGTGGGCAGAGGGAAGCAAAGTTGTTCATTGCTCAATATGACAGCAATGTTGTGTTGTCAGAGATATGATCCAACATGTCACAGAACATTTTACCCTTCACACCTCATCCCAATGAATGTTAAAGTGATAATGATCGACAGAGTTGCCACATACTTGCTTGTACTGGAAAGGGAAGGACTGAGACTGGCCATGGGAAACAGTAACAGAATGAATGTAGGCATAAGATTGAAGTGAACAAACAAACTGCACAGTAATCATACAACTACTTGATACAAAAAGAAAATCAAAGCAAGACTAAACAGTTAGGGAAAGAAGACACTCACCCATTTGAGCTGGGTAGTAGCTGATATCAGGCCTAAACAATACTTTGAAAAGAGTGGGACCAACATCTTTTAAGAAAGGAGATTGAGGCTATTGGGATATTGATAGTCAGGGGCTGGGGAATAATTGTCAGTTGCATGAGAAAGAAACCGAGATGGGTTGGGTTGGGAAGAGAAGGGAAAACTTCTTGAGTTGAACCTTAATTTTCTTTCCTCTTTACAGATGCTGACTAACTTATTGTGCACCATTATTATTCTTTGGTTGTTTGTTTCAGATTTCTAGCATTTGAATTTCACTGCAACCAACTTTTCAGAAGAATATGATAGCCCACTGACACAAATTCATACCCATACACTGTATATGTATCTTAGTTCTGCCACTTGTTTGTTGTGGATTATTAAATGGAACTGAAATTATGAACTTCCCTCAGTGTAGTAGGTTAAAGGTCGAAATATATCTTAATTAATAGTGAACAATATTTCCAAAGCTAATTTAAAACTGAAAATCTAACATTAATTTAATAATGTTTAGTTTGAAAGCAAACAACACTTCAGAAATAAAGGAATGGAATCAGATATTAAATGCCACTTATACTCTTTATTTTTTTTAAGTCAAGTAAAATAATTTTCAGGCAGCATAACACCTGTGTTTCACAGAACTAAAAAAAAATCATGTATGAATTAAGTATTGAAAAAGAACTAGGTTAGGCAAAACAAGGCAATTGGTGCTATCATCCAATATTTCGACAGCGATGGTTGACCTCAAAAAAGGTATGAGCCACAGAAATAGTGGTTAAATACCCAAAGCTCTTAAATACCAACAATCAAATAACACGTTGGAATATTGTAAACAATGCAAAATGTGAATCAAAGATGGTAGCTAAGGTATTTTAAAAGTATGAAAAGATAATTTAAAGATATTATATAAAGTCAAGATTTAAAAAATACAAAAAAATGTAACAGTGTTTACTTTGGTCTTCAGTACACAGAAAAATAAAACGTTATAATAATACACAAACAGCCACAATTCGAAATACGGACTAGTTTAGCAGCTGTGCAGTTCACCATAACATTGGCAAATTAACACTGCTCGATGAAAATAATGTGATAAGAGGTAGACCTAGTTTAGTACACAACTGGTAGCTTCAAATTTTTGACTGCCCTCAGAGGCAACACACATTTTAAAGAATCATAGGCTGTCACAACTCAAGGAACATGAGGAGGAATCAGTAGTTGTTTTTTTTTTTGCTTTCTGGACTAGCAAAGAGACACGCATATACATTCAATTCATATTCTATATTCAACGACTGGTTTACTTGAGAGAATTTTTTTTTTCATCTTTCAAGTGCCCAAGACACATTTTCATAACAGACGGTACAGGGTGTGCAGTCCCACTAAGAACAGATTGACAGTGTTGTTAAGTGAAAAGGAACTGGTGTCTGCACCACAAGAACAGAGATGTTCTGACAGATCTTGAGTGAAAAACATCATTAGTGACGTGTCTGGTTAAAAAAAAAACTGCACCTTCTTTTGGTTAGGTTGGTTGAAATAAAAGTCAATTATGAATTTTAAATCTTGTCTGCTCTTTCCACAGCAGCATGAATGAGTCATCCCATTTTTAACAGAATACCTGCACACCCTTAAAAATCAAACTATCAACCATTATCTAAGCACATGACATACACAACTACAAAGAAAGCTCCAATTTCAAGAAAGAATATCTGTGAAATTCGTGGTTAACTACTCATCAATAAATATGCACTTTAGATGACCAAGCCAATCTTGTTGTAGTCTTAAAAGGGCTGTCAAATATATATGTATGCAAAGTGGTTGTTGTCACCATTTGTAAATTAAGCTAATCGATAGAGTTTTTTGTTGGTTTTACATTAGTTATAAAACGCTGGATAACAAATTGCATACACTTCTCAGTTGTTCACTGGATCAATACTGGCCAATCAACCACCTTCTGATGGAATACACCATCAAACAGGTGAATAAAGTTCAAACATCCCAGTCACAGCATCTGCTTTTGCTTGAAAACATAAATGTTTGGGCTTGTGTAAAAATCTCAGTCTTTAAAACCGTTTTTAAAAAAAGTAAATTAATAACCCTATAAATTAATATATGCCTGCAACTGGAATTTGATAGTACCTTTATGCCTGTTACTCAGCGACAGAAAAATTATTCTACTTTATGAATACGATTGACAGCTGATTTCAAGACTAAAGCAACAAAAAGGTAGAAATATACAGAAAAGGGATGAGGTAGCCTTTTGCTGTAAACAGAAAAACAAAATCTGGTCTGTTTTACGATATCAAACATACCATACATCATTGCATGTGCCAACTTCACAACCAAAAAAAATGGATTATCATGGGTACATAAGGCATGGGTACAATAAAACAACTCTACCATTATTATTTTTATACAAAAATAACAAAATACAAAAAAGACATCATAAATCTGATTATCAGAAATGTAGGACTATGTAAAGCTCAGAGGTAGTTACTAATAATAGCAGTATGTAAATATAGATGTAGATACCAAGCTCGAAAACTATTTGGTTTGTTCAGAGTACTTTCTAGTATGTCTTAATCTGCAAATAAAAATAAACCTACTTGGTATATTCCCTGAGTAAAGTTCTTTGTCCTGAGATACATTTTGGAGTAATAATGATCATAACATCACAATATACAAAAATACAAAACCAATCTTTTGTCTCTCTGATATGTTTGGTCTGTGCTCTTAGAAGTTCAGTGTGGTGCACTAACAGAATCCTGCACTGAAAAGCTTCACAATCTTGTCAACGCTTTTAAAAATGCACCCGCAAAATTTTTGGGTTTCAGGATTGGGTTACTGAAAGTCTGATCTCAGCTCTGAACTTTTCCATTGTAAACAGGGAATGTCCAACTCAGGAAATATTCATGTTTTCTTCATTCAATAAGGTCAAGAAACTTTGGTTTAGCATGTCAAAGTGACTTGCAGCTTGCATTTTCTTCATTGTTTCTTGCCTAATCTTATTTTAATATAAAAAGACATATATATTGTAGATTAAGCAATGCCACTCTGATTTGTCTATACACTTTTAAATAAAGAAATAATCCTTACATTATGTAAGCACAAATTTCTCGATAGGTACAACACATTCAATATCGTCATGTTTCAGATTACGGGAAGGCTTGCTGTGTATGACATCAAGACAGCATCGGTACAACCTGCACCTCTTCAATTACAAACACTTTTCTTTATGGGATTCAAGTGTTTCAAATAAACTATCTCATCACATTTAGGCAGTTTATACTTGTCTGTAATATACACACTGAGCAGCAGTATTATTCCTCACACTCAGGATATGGAAACCAACAATCCCTTAACCAACAATCCCTTAAAGAGCCAAAATGTTAGCCACACCTAATTTATGACCCTTGTATTGTCCAGTTAATGCCTACCAGATTCCAATCTGACCAACAAACGTACACTTTGAAGTTTCCTGCAGTATCAGCTTTCACATGAACTGATGCCTCCAGGGTTATTTTTGAAGGGTTTAGCTGAATGATTTTTGTTTTCCCGGAACTTGTACAAACAATCTGCCTATGGAAAATATATAGTCACATAATGGCACATGACCTGACTGCTGTGTAGTTGCCATTCAAAAATCCATTTTGTCTTAAAAGACTTGTTATGGCTCATTTTTCTTCCTCTCCCCCCTCTCTAATCTAATTCCAATTGCAAGCTCAGCTTTGTAAAGTTATCCTCCCAGTTTAATATTTAGTACAGAGATAGTGATTCAACCTTCTTTTCAGTGATACAGCCTTGCACTGAGACATATTTATCGCTGTGCAATTTGCAAAGACATTTGAGAGTTCTCAGCAACATTATTTTGAATTCGTGGAAATGCCATCTAAACAGGAGTTCAAAGGAGCAACAGGCATCCCATTCCCATTAACTATAATGAGATGCCAAGGTCATATTAGTTCCTGACCTCAGGTTGTTGCACATTCTTTCCCTTTTTCCAAAGAAGTACATCTAATGAAATTAGTAGCTTGATTAATAGTGGGAAGTAAAACATGACATTTTAAAATAAACCCTTAGAGCATTCAGCATCAATGAGTAAAGATTGTTAAAGACTACGCATACCCATTTACATTTAACTAAATGACTAAACCTTCCAGGAATTGATGCAGTCAATGTATCAGATGATATATTAGCCTCTGAATTTCTAACTTCGTCAGCCACTGTGAATTGGGATCAGTGATTCAGAATGAGCTTTCCCCCACTATATTTCACAAATTGTGCCAAGAAGTGATGTATTTTTATTTATTTAATATTGCTAATGTGTAAAAAGGCCAAAGAAATAGCTGGCCTGTCCTACATCATGGCCATGCCTATAGCTGCGAAATCTTGGACCAGTAAGTGCCTACTGGAAAGCATCATTTCAAAGTGTCGACAAAGGGCAACTCATACAGCTTTATAAATCAGAGGGGTAGGGAATACACTAAATTGTCTGTCAGTTAGTAGCTCAGGTATATAAAAACGTTATGACTGGATCAAATGAATCACAGACCTAGTACAATATTACACAAACTAGTGTTCAAGAGGGGAAGCATGCACTGAAATGGAGTACCAATCAAGGTCACCTGAGAATGTAAGTACTTGGAGTGGAATTCTTAGTTATATAAGTGTTCAGAAAGAATAATGGTTCTACCTTATGGTGTTTTTTGGGACTACAGCAATGATCTCAGCCAGCATACTTTGGAATTCTCGCCCTAAAATTCAATGCTGAGTCATTTACTTCCTACTTATCCTTTTGACAGTGCTTTTCTTATCTACGTAACAACCAATTCAGGTATCTGCTCACTTCAGTGGGAAGTTCCTTGAGGTATTTATATTATTGAATGTCCTCTAAAATCACGAACTGTTTAACTTTGGGAAAGATGAACATTCTACTTGTGAGTCTGTGGAAAAAGCAAGGGAAGAAGACACATAGCACTTTCAAATCGATGTTAAAGTCAAGATGGATCAACTAGCCTTCATCTGGACTACAAGCTTCTACAACTGGAAATTCTCTTTGACGTTGCTGGTTTGACTAATCCCTGCTGACACTTTTCATGAAACAGCATGAATTTGTATTTAATTAAGATACTTGGCTTCTTCAAATCAAATATAAATGTGGTTAGAATAGAAAATGAATAAGCCAATTAAGATAACTCTATGAAGGAACTTAAAATAAAATACAATATATTCACTCTGAATCAATGTTGCTTGTCTGCAAGATCATCTAAGGCATGATAGGGTATGATACCAACTTACTAGTGTGCTTTCAAGAAACATCCTCTCAAACAGAGACATTTTTTGGATAACTAGCTGTATGTTCTCGGATATTTTAAAAGGACCCCTCTCAAAATTCCTCATTGTCTCTGGGGTAGTGTTTTTACCCATTTGAAGTCAATTGGCAAAAAACCCAACTCATGTCTTGTGAAATTTCCCTTACAAAAATCCATAGCTTGTAAGAACAGAACCATTTCTATGCTTCTTCTCCTTTAAAATCAAATGTTTGTATTTCCTTATAAGTTCCCTTGGTAATCTACCTGCAGGTCACCATGATGACTTAACTTACATTGTAAATAACTTTCATATCAGCAACTGCCTAACTCTGAAAGGATGTTTTGCTAAAATGCTGTACTACTTATTTATATGACCTATTTTAAATTCTCAATAGATGCACAAGTTCCAAAACCAGTCCTGAAAGGATTAAAAATGATTAAACTGTCAAGAAGGGTGTACAATTTTTCTGCACTGCAGAGTGGGGTATGCAATTTCATATCAAAGAGCATATCAAAGTGCAGCCCATCCCAAAGACTTCAATATGAATTTTACTACATGGGTGCATGGTATTAGAAAATGAAGTAACACATTACATTCAGGTTATTTTTTAAACTGCAAACTCTATCTTTGCTTTACCTGTCAAAGATCCAATCAAGAGTCAACTTTTTGCAGGTTGGCCCAAAGACATTTCGTGGAATCGGCAAATTACTGATATTAGAATGTGTTTATATACACATACAAATATATTGCATATTATATATGTATATCATACACACCAACTGCTGCTTAGGTGTTTACTGCAGAACATTAGCAG
Organism: Chiloscyllium plagiosum; assembly: GCF_037043375.1. Taxonomy (NCBI): domain Eukaryota; kingdom Metazoa; phylum Chordata; class Chondrichthyes; order Orectolobiformes; family Hemiscylliidae; genus Chiloscyllium; species Chiloscyllium plagiosum. The sequence continues at coordinate 116,671,588 of NW_028270141.1, read as the reverse complement.
AAATGGCATGACATTCAAATCTTCTGCACACTTTTTACTCTTTTGTATGTAAATCTATATATCTGTGCACATATATATAGATATATATATTTATATATCCATAGATATCGATGAATGAATACTACAGTGTTCACAGGTTTGAGTTTAAGACACAATTAACAAAAACAACCAAAAAGCACTTGCAACACAAACACATTCACATTATCTGAAGCTTCAATTCCCCTTATGTTAATATTCATGGTAGTGGCTAGTATCTCAACGTTGAATATTGCCAACAGAAGAAAGACACTGCCATGCTTTATTAATTATATGTCTGTTGATTTCTGGTACCTCTGCTCTGGTAGCATCCACGTGTTGATTTCCTTTGGTTTACCACTTTGCTTAAACAGCAATGCTTCAGCTGCCCACTGAATGGAACGGAGCCTCTGAAAGGTGTTCTTGGGTTGACTGTAGTGTTGTGTATTGCTTTGCAATTCCAGGAGGATACCAAAGAGACTGTGAACAGTATTTGTTATAAAAGATAAGAAAAGCCAAGGGAATTAAAATGGTAAATTGATACTGAAACACATATGCCACTGGAGTTTCTGCATACAAAGTTAAAAGTGGAGCACAGTGGATGTGCATGAACTTAATCCAGTAATCATTCTTTCCATGGAGTGAATTGACCAATTCAAAGTTTGTTGATTCACCAAGTCTTTCTTTTTCCTCAAAAAGGGAGCTGCAGTATGTGTATTTACTTCCCCTGTACTTTTGCAAGTATGAGGTAGTTTGGGATCCTATTTTTCTAAAAAAAAACCTCAAAAGCGATCGCACAACTTGTTTTATGTTTTTTTCCGTTTCTGAATGGAAGGCCCTTTCCTGCTCGATTCTTCAGGTGATGCAGACAACTTGCTTGAAGAAGCCTCATGGGGTGACTTACCAGAGTGCTCAGTCTCTGGTTTTCCCTCCTGATAGTGAGGCAAAGCTGGGTAGCCTTGGACCCCTCCTGTTTCTCTAGGGAAAGCAGCATACGCAGAAGTGGAAGGTTGAGGATCTGCTTCATATCTTCCCTGAGAAATGAGGGGCTGTGTCGGAACAGTTTTGAGGGGGCAGTTAGCTACCATGTGCATGATGCTCTGGCAATAATGGCACTTTTTTGGCTGAGGAGGTAGATTACATTCCTTAGCGTGATGATCAAGGCCGCCACAGTTGTAGCATCTGCATTGAAATAAAAGGAGAGATATTATAATCTTTTGTATTTCGATGCATAGGTAGATGTTTCTACATTGTGAGCATGACAGCACTTAAACAACAAAATGGAAAATAGATATTTAACTTACACTGTAATAACAACTATAAGTTTTATATGGCTAAACCAAAATTAGAAACTCAGCAGATTATGACTTCTGTAAGTACTGTAATTATGTAATTGGCAACTTACGTTATGATAAAATTCACATAGTCACAACATACATCAGTTCATTCACTCATCATTTCAGAAGAGAATATTCAGTTCACAATTGTAAGATATATGGTAGAATGTGGATAAGAAGGGATTCAGTTAGCCCAGTTTACTAGAGATTAGTGTGATGTACAGTAAAGCCAAGTGCACAGTTTCAGTCCCTGCACTGGGTGAGGTGGTTCCTCACCTTACCTCATGCTTGTGGAGTGGTTCCCTTCAAGTTATACATAACTGAATTTACTTGTAATGGAAAGAGATGGTCCGTTGTGGACTATGACTCCTTATATAGTGGTAAAGCACAAGCACCTATGAGGAAATCCTTATAGAGCTGCCACTTTCAGAGCTTTCCAGATATTCAAATTGAAAATCAACCATTACTAAAGCCAACACCATACACTCCCTAGGTGAAAGGTCAAAATATTACCCATTTTCTTCCACAGTGTCCATTTCTTTACTGTTTTTGCAGTTCTCATAGTTCACAGATTTATTTTCAACAGTGGCACCTCAATTCAACAATGGCAGGGTCACATTTTGCCAGTGTGGTTTGTGAGCTTGAAACTTTTGTTTGATTCATCACAATATCTTCAGAGGACAAAAGTCAACCAGGTAAAATATCTTTATTTGCAAATAAAGATTCATAGTTTTCATAGTATCTGATTTATGTGTTTTGATGTTCTCTGACAACCAGTTAGCTTCAATCTAAACTTCTAAATAATGATGGTTACAGCTACTTTTTAAATGGGCATAATACAAATTCAAGTAAAGTTACAGTCACTTGATGAATTTGGCAAGATTTCCGATGACTATAACAGTTATGGGTTATGGAATAGTCAATCTACAAATAAAGAGCTACTTAAGTCAAGGAGACTAATTCTAGTGGGATGTAAATACAGGTACATTTTTGATGAGACGCACAACTTGCAAAACTAACCACAACCATGTATTTGCAAATAAAATTATAATCTTAACATTTGAACCATAAAGCGTAAATTAAGATTTTTTTGCAGCTTAAATCATGTAAGCATGAGCGTGACTCAACAATTTACACTTACATTGAGTCTTTCACATCATAAAATATTCCAAGGTATTTTGTAAGGATTTAAATGGCCACTGAATGAGCCACAGCAGTGGATGTTTATCAGAGAGGTTCAGTTTTGAAGATAATTTTGAGGTGGGTGAGACTTGGCAAATTTGGTGAGGGGTAAGGAGGCACAAGTAAAGGCGTGTTTTATAACAGATCAGAGGCTGGATACTGAATTATAAGACTATAAAATACTGCAGCATTGATGTTCTCGGTGAAAGAAATAAAGTAAGCAGCTGAAAGTGAACAATTATGTTGGGGATAAAATACAGATTGAAGAGTTGGGACCACACACTTAATCACACTGTTTCTGTTCTGTGTCATTGGCTAATGTCAATTGGTGCAGTCATCCAAGTACCACACACATACGTGAGCAGAACAGTAATACCGTGAACCTGAAGAGTGCCCTTTGAACATATAGATTAGGAGCAGTAAATAGACTATTCATCCTTTCTAACTGGCTCTGGCATTCAATAAGATCATAGCTGAGCTGATTGTGTCCTTAACTCCTCAAGTCCACCTACCTCAGATAACACTTGCATCATTTGTTAGTCAAAAGCCATCGATTTCTGTCCTTAAATAATTGAAAGATCATGCCTCCACTGCTCTCTGCGGAAGAGAATTCCAAAATCAACCCTCTGAGAAAATAAATCCACCTCGTCTCCATCTTGAATGTGAAACAGTCCTTTAGCTCTGGTCTCTCCTCAACGGGAAACTTCCTTTCAGCATCCACCCTTGTCAAGTTCTCCCATTATCTTAAATGTGGAAATAAACTCACCCCTAATTCTATGCAACTCAAATGGACACAGAAACCAGCCTACCCAAGCTTTCATTATCAGAGAACCCAAAACCCTAAATCTCAGTTGAGGGAAACTTCTCTGAATTGAATCATTTACATCTTTTCTTTACGATTCCATTCACCTTACAGTAAATGACAACAGGTCATTGCACTTCTAACTACTTTCTGTGCCTGCACATTAACTTTTAGATTGAAATTATTTGGATCTCATCTGGAAGTATATTGTCATTCCTTCTCTCCCTGCCTGGCAGCATTGTGGGTCTACCTACACCACATGAATCAAAGTGATTCAAGAAGGCAGCTCTTCTCTAAGACAACTCGGCCCAGGCAATAATTCTGACCTTGCCAGCCACACCCACATCCTGAGAAAGAATAAGGATACGCATTCATGTACCAATATGATGAAACCCTGCCATACCTCAGAAATTTACAACCTCGCCTCAGTTAAATAATACTGTTTTTTCTTTGTTCTTCCTGCCAAGGGAAACCTATTCACATTCTCCCACATTATACCTCACCTGCTAGATTCTTGACCAAGCACTTCACCATGTAATATCCCTTTAGACATCTTATTTTTGCTTTACCATGCACTTTTCTACCGGTTTGTATTCTCAGCAAATATAGCAACAGTATAATTAGTTCCTTCCTCTAGGTCATCAATATATTGTATATGGTTGAAACCTCAACATTGATCCCAATGGCACTCTACTTGTTACATTTTGGCAAAATGACCCACTTATGCTCACCCTCCTCTTCCAAAGAAGCCAAACCACCTTAATACGACAATCTTTGAAACTGCAGCCACATAGGATGGAACACCAAAACAAAATGCTGCAAAAGAATGAGAAACAATGGGCAGAATCCTCGCATTTTCAGTTCAAGAGTTTTGTCGAGTGAGGTTTGTGGCACTGTCTCTGTTACAGCTCACAGTGACTTTCCTCAGACAATGCTGAGCTCTTTACATCATTCATTATGTAACTGGGCTCTTGGGTGGCATTCTCGGGCAAATGTGTGGCAGGAGAGGTAGAAAAGGCTAGCCATTGCCAGGACCTTCTGGTGTTCAGGCCCCTGGCAGCAGGTTTAAAGAACAGTGCCTGCCACTTTAGACGCTGCAGTTCAGGTCAGAGCAGTGACCTGGGTGAAAGTGGATGCCCAGCAGTGCAGCAAGAAGGCCAGTGATCTTCTGTACTCTGCAAGGGTAAGCACCACCACCTTCTCTCTGCTACTTCATGCTCTCAGAGTCACCACTGAGTCCAACTCTGTGACCACACACACCCCTCACCAAGGCTCATGGATGACAACTCATCGATTGCCAGTTCAGCCATATAATAAAAGCGACATAAGAGCGACAGAGCTTAAATTACATTCCTGCTGTTTTATCCACGAGAAACACCTAACTTTCAATTTTGAAGGAAACGCGCTCACTCTGAAAACAGTAACACCCAAGAAAATTTTTTTAATAATGTGGAAAAACTAACAGAAAATACCTTGTCAACATAAAAGCAACATTTCTGTGCCAACCATTCAAAAAGGAAATTTTTTTTTAAAAAGATTTGTGTGCAGTTTTTAAGGTACAACAAAATGGCTAAAGAAGCCTCATTGGAATGCACATTGACTTTTGACCAGCCACCCAACAAATAACCGCAATGAGGCCAGAGCCAGAGACCTTCAGCACCACCTTTACCGCTGAGGAGGAAGACACGGAACCCTCACAGGACACGGTGGGAAGGCTTTCAGCTGCATCCTGCACCAGTTCAGAGACTTCAACCTCCGTGAGTACTCTGTCTGGATGAGACTCAGGGGAACATTTTGGTGAATACAACACTGACATGTCTTTGCAGTTGGTTGAGGAAGGAATGTCTTAAGTTGGTGGCACTTAAGAAGAGAGTTGGAAACCAGGCACTTGCTCAGTCTCTATCAGATGACAACCCATGATCTCCACCACCAGTGACTGCACTGAAGATACAGATAGGTATAAAACAGCAGGCAGCTTTGTCTGAGACCTTCAGTCAACTGGATCAAAGGATGGAGGATTGTCATCAGTACCCTGCTGGCTCCAGTATGTTTGCATATAAACAGGTTGGTGACTTCCCAGGAAGAGGCAGACCCAGTGCACTCACTGTTTTCAGGTCATGCACACTACCCTGTCCTCCATTGCTGTGGCCGTTGGTGCTCAGTGTCAATGACAGGCCAAGAGAGAGTTGAGGGATCTCGATCTCACTCAAGGTGCTCCTTCCTCTAAGAGTGACACGGTGGTGCTGGCAGCTACCAACAAGGAGGAGGATCCACATGCACACAATCCCTAGAAGCTTCCTGTCAGGATGCTCCCAGAGGTGCTTGGTGCAGTTCATACGTCCTCTCTCCCTCACAGTACAGTATGTAGCTATTCTCACCAGGCCAAAGTCCTGCCTCTTGCAGGTTCAAAACTGCCCTGGGGATCACTTAAACATTTCAGGGAAACTTAGCAGTCGACACATACGCTCTACAAGCATTGCTGTGTGTCTGATGATGGAAGGACTGTAAAACAATTCCTCAAGGTTCTTCTTAACCTTCTTACTATCGTGAGAGACTTCTGATATGATCTTCCGATGTAAGCTTTAAAGAGCTGCACTGTTTCACTGACTGCTGCTTTTTTCTCTAACCATCATTGGGACATGTAATGTGGAGACATCAAGCGTATTATTAGATGGAAGGGTTCTTGTGGTGCAGTGGTAGTGTCTTTGTCTCTGGATCAGAAAGCCTGGGTTCAAATTCTCCTTGCTCCAGCAGTGTGTCATAACATGTCTGAGCAGGTTGGTTAAAAAATATCTTAGGGGGTTCTTATGCGGGAGCAGTAGTGTCCTTTCCTTTGAGCCAGGAGACATGGCTTCAAGTCTCACCCGTTCCAGCAGTGTGTAATAACACCTTTGCAGAGATTGATTGGAAAATATCCATAATCAGATGGACAATGAGTTATTTTTTCAGCAGTACTGAAGGTCAAGGATTGTAAACATTTGCACATGTGGTCTGCCTCCCAGATAACTAACAGAAAGTTATAAAATGAAAGACAGTCCTCACTGATCCTGGAAGCGGTTTTCCACAAGGCTATTTCTGGCTTCTCAGACATGATGAAGCATTGTTCTGTCATGCTCTCTTGGACAATCCCCCCGACAGTGTCCTGATCCTTATCCTTATCCCCATCCTCAGAAGATTGCTGTCAATCCCCTATGACCTGCTGTCTCAGACATACTGATTTAAAAACCATGGCTTCAGAAAGATTGACAAGAAACTATTAAATCCTCTCAAACATGAATCAAACTCAAGATACCAGTAGTTTAATCACAGTGCTAAGTGGTAATGTGAAGCATACAGAGGCTGGCAGCCTCCAAGTAAGTGCAATGTGAGTGAGCACTCATGAAGCAAGTTGAGAGCGAGAAGATGGATCTTGTGTAGATGCAGGAGATGCATGTGTCTCTCCACATTCAAGGTAACTGGGCAGAAGCATGCAAGTTGTACAGATCCCTGAGCTGTAAAGTAAAGGAGTGCAAGAGTTGGTCCCAGCGCAGGCATGATGGTGTAGTGAAGCTGGTGGCCATGGAACATGTAGGGCTATTGTGGTGAACAGTTGTACGATTTCTGGAGAGATATTTGGAGAGCTGCAGCCACCAGGCCTTGGTCCTGGTTTAAATGCTGAAATTTGCACTGTCTAGTTTCTTAGGAAAGGACAATTGGAATTGGCATATAAATAAGGTGAGCCAAGACTTTAGCAACATGCAGATGCATGGAAATAAGATGCTTCTCAATCGAGAAACATTGATGCTTTTTGTAAGGTTTAAAGTGAAAATCTGCAAACTGCAACTCACTACCACTTTCTCCAGACAACTAAGGATGGGCAATAAATGACAGCGATGCCAACACCCAATGAGTGAATAAAAAAGTTCTCTTGCCATCAAAATGCTGATTATTTTCACTCTCACTATATTTTCTTACCCTTTTTGCCACTGCTAGTGAACTATCAAGGAGTGGAAAATTCAACCCATGACTTTCAAATGCATTGTTGCAATCAGGTAGCATAAAATAATTTTGTTTTAATTCTATGATTACTTATTCCACCAAAAGTACTAAAATATTTTAGTTACCACTAGATGGCACTGAAGCCTATGAGAAATATGACAGTGGTCCCTTTAACTGAAATGGTTGAAATGCATATAACATATAAAGTCCACACTGGATTAGAATGAAATTCAAGCCAAATTATGTATTAAACAGAGCTAAAACTATGTTATTTCTGACACTTTGATGAAGGCTAATTAAAAGATAAGAGGAACAAAAGCTACAAATCCTAATATTTGTTCATATATTCACCAGGTTCAAAGTGAATGTTCTTGAAAAAAAATGCTCTGTTCTTTCAAAGAACGGAATTGCTGAACACATTCACAAGAGGCTGCTAATGTACTTTTATCAAAAGGACATCAAAGTTGGTTCACCGGAAGAAACAACATTACACTCTACAAGAGCTATTTGAAACTAACTCAATACAAATCTCAAAAGATTCAACTCTTTTGCACTATTGGTGAAGCTAATCTCCTTTCCCTATGTTAAAGCTCATTGTACATCCCATGGCTTAAATCAAGTCTCATTTCTGTGCATTCACTTGATGCTATCCTTTTCAATTAATGTCTATCCCGAAGACCTTAAAACAAGCTGCTACCTAACTCATCATTATGATTGAACATGGGTTCCTTAAACTCATGGCTTCAAATGCCTTGTAGGATGTCTTCCTGTCTGATATCTACACAGTCTTCTGTTCCAAGAGATTCTCTCTAAGCAAGTCAGGACTTCTCATTAGTCTTGCCTTGCCCTGACTATTTTGATGACTGATAATAGCAGCACTTCGGCTGATATTGATTTCTTCTCTTTGATTGAGCGTGTTTTTGACACCCCACACCCTGGATTCTAAAACTCAAATCAGCAAACACATAACCCATTACATTACTATACCCCCACAACTCCAGAATAAGCTCCTTTTGTGAGCTTACATAACAGGATGAAGATTGAGAAAGCAATATCAGAGAATAGAAACCTATGAAGTAAATCTAGAATTGTTTGTTGTCTCTCTGATACCTGGGCTGAAAATGTGTTGCTGAAAAAGCGCAGCAGGTCAGGCAGCATCCAGGGAACAGAAGAATCGACGTTTCGGGCATAAGCCCTTCTTCAGGAATCTCTGATACCTGGGTCAAGGATATCATGAAGGAAGCCTAAGGTGGGAGGATGAACAGGTAAAGATCTAGTTTGGGTGCAGTCAAGGTACGTTCACATTAGGGGGGAAAGAGCAAGAAAATCCAGATTTCTTTGGATAACAGAAGAGATAAAAAATATGATGACGCAAAACAAATGCACATGACAAATAATGTGGATATTAACATAATTACTGTTTATATCTATCACATGCTTTTTTAAAGTCTTTGAATGCCACATCAACCACATTATCATTAACAACTCTCTTCCTCTGTTACAATACAAAAAACTCAAACATGCTGACTAAGTATGACTTGTCCAATCCATTCTGGCTTTCCTGAATGAATCCACAATTATCCAAGTAACTCTTCATTTTATACTGAATTATTTCTGTTTTCTTCCTAGCACTGCTGTTATCAGACTAGTTTGCAGTTCATAGAATCAATATTATTTGTTGTATGCATATTTTCTGCTTCATCTTATTCTCTATCTCAGTCATCCAGGGAGCATTAGCTTCATTTGACCTTTCCCCTCGTTTGCTGGTGATATCCTTGATCTGGCATCAGGGAGACAACAAATAATTCTTCATTTTCCTCACAGATTTCTGCTCTACTATCAAATACTTTATCACTATTGCTTTGTCAATCTTCCTCCTGTTACATAAGTGCATGGCTTTGTCTGTGTTTGTACTGTTACAAAAGTGCTTGGCTCAGCTACAGAGTTTCCTTCAATGGAAATGTGAAGGGCCAGCTCCCTCTTACTCATTTTTGTGAATCTAAATCTCAATAACACTTTATAGACCTTTACCTCTAAATCTAGAATGCTGCTGGTTTCCTAAGTGCAGGTTGGAATTGTGGGTGCAATGTAATAGAAAGTGGACAACAAAAATGAAACCACTGAATTATCCACGAACTTAACATCATAATGTTAAAAACCACACAAAGCAATACTGTGCATCCAGAACCATTGTAGCATTACAATTCTAAGCAAACGTATTTGAAGATCTGAGGATTGAAAGTGTGCAAATGATATGGGGAGAAACTAAACTCGCGATACTCTTCTTCAGAAGCTGAATCAGAAAACAGTCAAACTGTGGAGGTACATTTTGTATTTGATAATAATTATGATTCAGCTTAAGCTCTGCAACGTAAATATTGACACTTGACAACAAATAATACATTTCCATTACACCTCATCCTTGAATCTCAATAAAATGTAATGTTGGTTTTACATACTGAAAAGAGCATTGAAGGTCAAAATCTCAAACAACAATTTAAACTTTTCTACTTTATGAAAGTGGAAGTTAGGTATGTGTATCTCACTCTCATGCTGCCTGCCTTACTCCTAGTGTGGCATATTTAGTTAACACTTCAATAAGACACACTCATAAAATGAACAGGTTGTAATGTTTTTAACCTTAACAGTCATTGGGTTGCAAAAACAAAAGGTATTTTCACTTCAGTGGGACTCAGGAGATTGTAAAAATTCACTGATGACTGTCAAATGCCAATACTTCTTTTGAAGTTTTAATTATTTAAAAGTAAAATTATAACTAGATTATACCATAAGGACATGAAAAACATTATATAAATATGAATTGTAAGAGACATTATAAGAAAGAAAAGTTGTCTTTGGACTGCTTTTGTGTATCTCCCCAGAGGCAGATTCAGAACAGTAATGACATAGTCATGGAAGATGCTTGCCTGTCTCTATATTTATAAAATTGTTATAGTCATAGAACAACAGAGTACATGAGAGAAGGTGGGGGGGGGGGGGGGGGGGGCGGAATGTTTTCAGAGAAATATTTTTTCTGTGTAGCAAATTTATGTAGGCAGCTTGCATTGTATACAGGCACAAAGATTTGTAATGGAAAACCTTCTAAAGGTCTAAAATGGAAACAGAATTAAGTGTTTTGTTGACTCTGGTACAATAATTCACAGCACCCTGACCTGATTACTCTTGGAGACTATATATACAGTATTAACTGAATATAAAAAAATTGTTCAGACCAATACGGTCACAATAATTTTTATGCTCTTCAAAACTGCCTCCAACACCTCTTCACCGAATTCCAAAATATATCCTTTCCTCCCTCATTAGTTTATTTACCTTTCAACCATCTACATTATTTACCACAACCACTCGTGAGAGTCAGCTCCATGTTCTAAACTTGATCTGAGCTAAAAGGCTTTCTCCCAAGGTCTCCACTGGATTTATTAGTCACTACATTATGTTTATGGCCCCTTGTTTTGGCCTCTCCTGAAAGTGTACACATTTTTTCTTTGTCTACTTATCAAACTCTATGATAACCTTGTCCTCCTATGCAACACCACAGGAGTTAAGTAGTTTATTGTTAAAAGTCAGTGCATTCTTGGACTTTCTATCCAAAGCATCAGGACTTCTGGTCACACTCCGATGTCAAGTTTTAACTTTGAAAAGGTCAATGTAAATATTTTGAATGCAGCCGTTGCTGCAATGATGTAGTGGCAGTCACTGGCCAATAGGTGGAGGTGTGCAGTGAGTTTCTGAAGTTTCTCTCAAAATTGCAATGTTAGCTTTGCCTCAATTGCCTCCGATTCACAAGGTTCGAAATTCAGGTCCCACGCCAGGGCTCAAGCACCAAAGTCCATGCATACATTCAAGTGCCAGACTGCAGGAGAGCTGCCTTGCTGGAGGGACTAATTCTCAGTTGATTTTTTTTAAAAAGCTGCATCAGCCCTTGCAGGTGGATGTAAAATACCTCATGGTAATGTAATGATCTGGTCATTGTGACGTTGTTGTATGTAGGAGCTTGCAAATTGCCACTTTTACAATATTACAACAAGAACAATTTTTCAAAAGAACAGCTCAAGATGTCCAGTGGACACAAACAACACTAAAATAAGTCTGTGTCTTTCTTTCTAATATATATTATAATAGCATTGTCCAGCATTGAAATGTCTGAGGGCATCAAAGCACACGTGGAGTGTTTGTAAGCAACTAGTTAAGCTCATAGATGAGGTGCACCATAAGCACAAAGTGAACTAATGCTGTGCAAGTAACAGCAACAATTCAATGTTCGTGTGCTCTAATTCTTCCACAGGAAAAAGTACCCAGATTCAATGGGAAATGTCATTTTTTTGTTCAGGTCTGAACAATTAACAGTGGTCAGAACCACATCAGTAGCAAATATAAATCACACAAATTGGAAACATTACACTACAGAGGGTAGAAATTATTTTTATCATGGAATCATAGAATCCCTATGGTGTGGAGACAGGCCCTTCAGCCCAACAAGTCCACACCAGCCTCCCGAAGAGCAAACCACCCAGACCTTTAACCCTTGACCAATGCACGCACCTCATCAAAACATTCCTGGACTAAAGGAGGAAATCGGAGCACCCAGAGGAAACCCATGCAGACACGGGGAGACTGTGCAAACTCCACACGGACAATTGCCCGAGGCTGGAAACGAACTCGGGTCCCTGGTGCTGTGAGGCAGCAGTGCTAACCACTGGAAATGGAAGAGTTGATGGAAAAAGTAACTCAGCATTAACAGGGCTACAAAAAATCTTATATTTAGAAAGAAAGCAAATGTATGGAAAAGGAGAAAAACATTAAAACTTGGATTAATTAGGATCAGTGCACAATACTCAGCTATTTATTACAGGAACTGACCAACAAGTGTGTAAAACTAAAAGGGCATCGTGATTACTCTCATGAAAAATTGCACTGTTTTGGATGGTTTTCATTAACAAAAAGGGATGAGTGGGTAATCCTAATATGTTGCTGACAGTGAATTGGGCACATTTTGACAAAATGGTGAAGGATGTGAAGTCATGGGAGGTATTCATTTTTGAGTTAATAACTGAAGAATAACTGCTTTTTAATTTATTAAAATAGATTGGTTTATTGTATTGCAAGATCTAATCCTGTAATTTGTATTTCTAATGTTCCCCTTGATCGCAGTGGAGGTCTGCTATGGTAAACTTTGATCCAATGTTTGCTGAAATGATTGAGTTTGTGTTAGAGTGTTTGGAAACAAATATTGTGATCATTCTCACAAACTTCAAAGGCATTCCAACAAATGTCAATCTACCACTCGTAACATCAAGATTAATTAGAATTTGTATATCATCAAAATGTATGCCAATGTACGCAATATAAAAAAAACTTAAATTAGTTCACAAGTTATTAATCTCAAAATTATTAATGTGACATATTAGAAATGCTTAATTAATTAAGCATGTAAATGGATCAACACTTCAGATTTATAAATGACATGCTAAACTATTCCCAAGTTGTTTTGTTCCATAATGAGTATCTTGTTAGCAATTCATCAGGAATGATCTTGATGCTAAAATGCATGTGAAGACATGAAGTGCCCTCAGAATTTTTACAGGAGATCAAAATAAGATATCCCAGATTGACGTACCACTGACTTGGGGTTCAATTTTCACAGGGCTTTTAGTTGCCATGTTATGTAAAACTAATGAAAATGCCAGAAGAACAGCCACTAATCTGGAATGTAGCCGCTCTTCCATTAAATTTGTGTGAGATGATTGGGAGATTATTCTGATGAAAATTAGTGCAAAGCTACTGAGAATGAAGGGAAGAGCACACAGGTCTTTTTTCTGTCAGAGGTTCACAGATTTGGCTCACGCCTGGAAATGCGATAGAAAGAGTTGTTAGCACCGGTTCATCAGAAGCTCCAGCAAGGACCATACTGCAGGAGTGCTGCACTGCTAGAGATGAGATCCCTCTTCCAGATGGTAAAATCTCTCATCATAACAGGATTGTTTGGTCATTATAAATTGCTTTAGGGTAGGAAATTGAGAAAAGCCCAAAGGAATTTTGCTGCACAAAATTGGTTGACTAGGATATCGGATAAATAGCACTGAAACACTAATTCGGCTCGATCAGTCATTCTGTTCTAGAAACTTCTAGATGCTTCAGTGATACCCTCAAGGCCTCACTTGGGAAGCATGACCTTCCCACAGACAACCAGGAATCACTGCCCCAAGACCATCCAAAGTGGAGGAGGAGCATCTGGGAAGGTGTTGAACCCTCGAGACTTACTGTCGGGAAAAAGCAGAAGCTGGGTGAAAACAGTGTAAGGAGCGTGCTGCCATACCAACGCTCCACCCAGTCCTTGTTGCGGCCACCTTCTGCCCCAAGTGTAACAGAGCCTGGGGCAGCCATATTAGTCTGTACAGCTACATATGGACTCACCCTGAGAGTGGAAGAGAGTCATCCTTGTCTGTGAGGGATCACTGATGATGATGAGGAGACACTCAGTGCTTAGCTCTTCTAAATATAACTCATTGCCAAAGATCAATTTGAATGCAAAACTTTACAGTAACAGCAAACATCACTCTTTTGAGGAATAGACATTCCAATCTTGGCAGAAGACACATGGAACCCTTGGCGAAATGGCTGAGGCTGTGTTTGCCAACATTCTGCTATTTTTATGGATCTTGTGTGTTGAAAGCAGACCAGGGTGAATGCCGATGTGGAAATATATCCACTGGGCAAAAGAAACATTCAGTGGGAGTGCAAAAGGCGCAGGTTCATATTTTCAAATTTCCAAAGCAACAAGCTCCAAATTCAAATTCTATTTACTGTACCGACTAATTACATTTGTGACAATTTAGCACTTTGAAACAGCAGTGAGTCATCTCATAGAGAAATGCATCAAAGCACTAATAAGGTTATCGAGTCAAGGGGGAGGTAGGACAAAATAGCCGTCAGCTAATGTGAAAGAAACCAAAGGATAATAGCCTTCAGCAAAATCTGCCTTTTTGCCTTTTAAGCAAAATAAATGTAGTTTAAGGAAGATTTTTCTCCACCACACAATTGTTCCTTGTCCTTTCCCTAAAGGCTCTTACTTGAGGAAGTTTCCAGTGCATGCACCACTCTTTCCGTGAAATTGTCCAGGTAGCCATTCTTGACATATGTGCCTAGTCAAGAAGCAGTAGCAGAATATTCAAGACCGGCAGTGATTTAATTGAGCTTCCTGGAATAGAGGAGACATCAGTTTTTATTGCTCATCCCTACTTACCTGAGGATATTTAAAGTTATAAAGAGTCCATTCACTCTCGAAGCATAAATTAATTTTCATGGCAGCATAAGAAGTGTATCAGATGGAATTTGTTCGCTACACTGTTGCTCAAAACATTGCCACCCTTCTTTAACTGAATTAGTATTCTTAAAGACAGGAAATGAGGAATATATCAGATTAGTTTTGTCACTGGGAACAATAACCAAGAAATTTGACTGGTGCCATAGTTGCTCATTGAATGAGTTTACATGTGCTAGTGGTGCCAGCTGGAGGCATGAGCCAAGTCTGGCTATAGCGCCTCACACACAATGCCTTAGAGGCTGTAAGCAGAAGGAGGTGGAAAGATTGAATTTTTGTGGGTTTAGGTGCACTGCTGCTTTTCTTGGGCATCAAAAATAAACACTTTAAATTTCTTGAACAGCTGCTCCTAGGGAACTTCTCTAAAGACCATTGACTAGATCAGCTAATGCTTGGTACACACAAGGGCCAACTCCCAGGGAGTAGAGGAATATAAATCATGTACAGGCAGATGGAATTACATTAGAATAGCATCATGGTCAGCACAGACACGGTGGGCTGAAGGGGCCATTCTGGAGCTGAATTTTACATTTGTGCTCGTACTGCCTTTAATTTGTAGTTTAAGGAAACTAACATCTGTTTCAGTAAGTGCTCTGGATGTCAAAAGATCACCTGAGCCATTACACTGTCCTGTGTATCTCTGGTGCATTAAATTGTGAGGGGCAAAATTTGGAAATCTCACATAGATTTTGCAGCAGAGCAATGCTAGTATAACATCACCAGAACAAACCAAGAACTTGTCCAAAAATGTGAAAATTTGATTCAAGTTTTACATTTAAATCTTTCCCTTATGATTAAAGAAGGTTATATTTTGTGGAAAAGCTTTGCAGCACTATGCTGTATCTTCTGAAAAGGCAGGTAGCAGATGAGTCCTATGATTGCATTGATTGTTAAAGATCCAGACAGACAATTTTTTCACCTCAGCTGTGTCGCCTGTTATGCCAACTGCACCTGCTTTTCATTTTTAACCTTCATTGGTTGCCTGTCTTCTACTAACCATACTACCATACATCTTACTTTTACATCGAAAAGCTGATATATTACATCTTGGAGCAAACGATTTGGGTCAGGACTGTGCTGCCTGACAGTGTCCATGGGGTTAGGGTCAATTGAGGCATTCAATGTACCATGAGATGATTATCCAAATTGGCATGGGAATAGGGTAGGAAAATGGCACTAAGTCGTAACACATTTTCCGAGATTTGATGGGCCAAACTGCAACAGTTCTGTGATTCAAAGAACAGGCCCCTGCATATTATATATATATATATATATCACTTTCAGTACAAGTCACACTGTGAGCTCAACTGACAATTCTAAATTGGTTAATTTAATTATTTGCATGTTCAGGCTAATTTGGCAAATTATGTTCAATCACAAAGTCATATCTAACACTGGATACTGCATTGTGAATTTTTCCATGTGCAGTTTGGTTGGGTACCCTCAGTACCTCGCTTGCTGTGAACAGCTAAAGCAACGTGCTGTTTGATATGATCCACCAGTCTTTGGGATGCATGTACTACATACCTGGCATCACAACTCTGGGCTAACTGTTGTTTTCCCTTTTATGTTTGTCTTTCTTGTTAATTTACCTGACGTGGGAACGACTAAAATCTTTGACAAAATAGTTTTTTAAAAGTGATATTACATTCCTCTCAACTGATTTACCGCCTATCTCAGCCAGCCTGCTCAATGTATCAATTTGCTTTAGTTTACTTGCCCTCTGGCTGTTTGTCAGATGTAACCCTGCTGCTTTTCTTTCCTGCAGCAAGAGAAAGCAAGGTCACTATTACGTGGTAGGTTATCCCAACCTCCACAGCAAAGATAAAAAGGACTCTTCTATACATCACACTACATTGGACAGCTGGGAGGGTCACAGAACAGAGGCAAACAGATGCCCAAAATAATTAGGACAGGAAGAAGACGACTGACTACCTGTTTTATCAGGCACGTACTTCAAGGATTTCATGTGGTGACAAAGATGAAGTGAGCAGCTGGGCTGTGTGAGCATAATGCCGATTTGAGTGAAAAGACAATAAAGTGATACAGGGAATAAAGTTGAATTCAAGGAACTATTGTAATTGGAAGATATCTTCTCCCCCGCCCCCATTTAATTACAGGACTGTGTTCTGATAGATGATGTGTTGTGCAAACGTACAATTGTCCCCATTCATTTACTACTTGAATCTCAGGAAGTATCTAGAAGCAACAGATAGGAGGCAAGTTATTTTCACATTAAATAGGAAAAATACAAGCAAGTACCATCAACATAAGTATGATCTCTTCCTAGCGTGATGACAAACAACATGATGTAAAGGTTAAAAAGGCAGGAGAACCCACAAGGAGAAGGTGGAAGTATTGATTTTATAAAATCTATTACATTTGTTACTTGCCTTTATCAATTTCATCGAGGCTAGTCAATGTGGGTTTATCACAATACAACATTCTGAGATTTATACTGACAGAATGTACTATCTGCAAAAGTATGAAAATTGCAGTCTGTTCTCCTGGGCCATGCAGAGGCTACACGCCTTCACATTTTCATGCACCAATTGGATTATTTTTAATATGGCTTTTTTGATACTTTAATCCGTGCTAACCAAAAAAAATTTTCTGATGTAATTTCTAAATGCTACAATAAAGAACAGACTTAATGTGCATTAGCAATGAGCCACAAATCACATTTTTAATTGGAGTTAATCAGATTGGCACAATTAGTTAAAAATTCAAACATGAGCAAATCAGAATGGGATGGAGACTTCAGCATTCAGTTTGAGAAGGAGAAATCTGGATCAGAGACAATGGTGTTAGGCTTAAATAAGGATTATTACAAAAGAAATGAGGGCAGAGCCAGCTGGAGTGGAAGGATAAAGGAGTTCAGAAGCAAAACCAGTTGTGGAATAATGGCAGACAGTTGAGAAAATAGTTCACAGCTCACAATAAAGATATATCTCAAAGGCGATAAGCCAATTATGGTTAACAAGTGAAGTTAAGAATAGCATCAAATTTAAAGGGAAAATATACATTGTGACGAAGATTCATGGTAAGAAGATAATTGGGAAAGTTTTAAAAACCAAAAAATATGAACAAAACAATAATGAGGGAGGAAATAAATGCTGATGATAAACTTGCAAGTAATGTCAAGTACAGGAAGGGCTTTTTTAAATACATGAAAAGGCAGAAAGAAGAAAGAAGTTAACAATGGGAAACTAGAAAATGGCAGAGGAGCTGAATGAATACTTTGCATCAATATTCACAATAGAAGACACTAATAGCATTCTAAAAATATGAAGTAATTCAGATGGCAAAAGGAGGAGAGGAAATAAATACAACTATCACTAGGGATAAAGTACCAGGTAAATTATTGAGGCTCAAGACTGATGAGTCACCTGGATCTGATGGGATGCATCCTAGATACTAAACATAATAGCTACAGAGGAAGTGGCTGCACTGGTAGCCACTTTTCCAAGAATCCTTAGATTCTGGAAAAGGGCCAGAGGATTGCAAAACTGCCAATGTGCATCACTATTCAAAGAAAGAGTGGGGACAAAGAACAGGAAACTCAAGGCAAATTAGCTTTACATTTGCTATTGGGAGAATGTTAAGAGACTTTTTAAAAAAGATGTAACTTTGGAGCATTTACAAATGCACAATATGATCAAGCAGAGTCATGAAGAGTAAGTCATGTGTGAAGATTTATTAAATTCCTTGAGGAGTTTACAAGCAGGATAGATAAAGGAGCAGCAGTGGAGGCAAGACCATAACCTTAAGACATAGGAGCAGGCCATTCAGCCCACTGAGTCTCCTCCACCTTGGAGCAGAGTATAAAAATAGGGAGGTCTTGCTAAAACTATTCAAGGCATTAGATAGATCACAGCTGGAATTTTATGAACAGTTTTAGTCACTTTATTCAAGGAAATATATTCTGGCATTGAAGTCAGTCCAGTGAAGTTTCAATGGGTTAACTGTGGGTATGGAGGCATTTTCTTCTGAAAAGAGGCTCAGTAGGTTGGTCCTGTACTCACTGGAGTTTAGAAGAATGAGAGGTGACCTTATTGAAACTTATAAAATTCTTAGGGGACTTGACAAGGTATTGGCAGACCAGGTTATTTCCCCTTGTGTGAGAGTTGAGGGTTAGAGGGCACAAACAGTCATCCACGTAGAGCAGAAAGGAGGAGGAAATTTTCTGTCTCAGAGGATTGCGAATCCTTGGAATTCTTTACCAAAAAGGACTTTTAAGGCTCAGTTGTTGAGTATATTCAAGGTATATTCTTACTTCTAATCAGTAAGGGAATCATGCATTATGTGGACTGTAGAATTCAGGATTAATAAATCAGCCATAATCTCGTTGTGTGGCACAGCAAACTTGTGGTCTGAATGGCCTACATCTGTTCCTCTGTCTTTTAGTCTTATGGTTCACTCATGGAAAATCCTGCAGAACTGTACACAGTTGGACATTCCCTGGCACAAGCCACTGCACAAAATGTATCTGTTTACATGAAATCATATTGCTCAATACATGCCAAAACATGTCACAAAGTGGGTAGGAGTTGTGATTCCTGTATAATTCAATTTGTTCATGGTTGTGGTTGGCTTTGCTAACGAAGAACATAAGAACTAACAGCAGGAGTAAGCAATTCATCCTCTTGAGCCTGCTCCGCCATTTGATATGATCATGGCTGATCTCATCTTGGCCTCAGCTCCACTTTCCTGCTCACTCTCCATTACCCTTCAACCCATTACTAATTAATAATCTGACTATCTCCTCCATAAAATTACTCAGTGTCCCAGCACTATCTTTCAAAGATGTGAAAACTCCCATATAAAGAGACACTTTGGACACTTGTTTGCTGATTAGGAATGACTACATACCATTGCAAGGTGAATGGAATAAAGGCAGGAGAGAATTACTTTTACATGGCAAACATAAAGCCCATTTCACCTCAGAGTAGAATTTCTCATCAACACAACTGATTACTCAACTTCCACTACTTTTTTGTGCACACTAGTTCATCCCCCTCAGACAGTGACACATTTATTTTATATAGCCTGATGTCTGTGTAAGAACAGCAAACATGCACAAAGGCTGCATTCTACATTACAAGTTCCGCCTTCACAAACCTTTAGCTTCTCACTTTGGGATCAATTGAGGAGCACAGAAATCAGCAATGTTTCAGAAAATAGCAATACTTCATCTTTGATCATGGTCCACAAAATAATTGTTGTTGTATACATTTAGATTTTATACCTATTAGGATATAATAAAAGCGACATAAAAGCGACAGAGCTTGAAATACATTCCTGCTGTTTTATCCACGAGAAACACCTAACTTTCAATTTTGAAGGAAACACGCTCACTCTGAAAATACTAATACCCAAGAGAATTATTTTTAATTATGAGGAAAAACTAACAGAAAATACCTTGTCAACATAAAAGCAACATTTCTGTGCTAACCATTCAAAAAGGGGATTTTTTTAAAAAAAAGATTTGTGTGCAGTTTTTTAAGATACAACAAAATGGCTAAAGAAACCTCATTGGAATGCACATTGACCTTTGACCCGTCATCCATCTGCTGCTGAATTCATTTTGGCTGACAAGGCCTGATGAAGTGTTGAACGAGAAACAACAAAACTGTGGCAGGCTGAGCATTAGTGGACCATCGACAACAATTTAATTCAAAGAACCATGCCTTGTATATGTCACATAACTTTGGTTATTTCTTGACTTCAATTACAAAAAAAGGCAAAAATTTTAAAGTGACTTTTCTTTTTCTTCCAAAATGAGAAAGCCTAAATAATTTTTGAAACGCTGCTTGATGCTAATGGAACTACTGATGTGACCGTAGAGTTGAATGACATTCACCTTACGGCAAAATCCCGATCTCAACCTGTGTGTCCAATGGGAGGTCAAGACAAACCAGTCTTCCCCACACGAAGGAGGAGTTGATCAAAAATGCAGTGACTAGGACTGAACTGGGTATTTTGTTCAATGGAGAATAATTTGAAATTTATGGGAGGAATAAATAAATATATTAAAATGAATTAAACTATTCAAAAAGCTGAAAATTACATTTCGAGAGTGTGCAAATGTGGGCATCCTATAATAAGCTTTGGAAAAGGTGCCAATTTAAATCACATAAATTGTTAACAATGTTGTCAAGCTAGTGTTTTGGTCAAAACCTAACATAAGATTTCCATGTGCACAAGCCAGTTGTTTTAATCTGGTCGGCATGGACAGGTTGGACCGAAGGGTCTGTTTCCATGCTGTACATCTCTATGACTCTATGACATGCGGATCCTAAATATTCCCCAAGTGTTTTATCATATCATGTTATTAAACAAAAGCAGACTGAAGTAATACGAATTACAGGAAAATAACATTTTTAAACTTTGCATAACAAGGTACCCACATTGCTGATTGAGGTTTAAAACCATCAAACATTTGGGTCACTTCTTTCTACTTGGTTCTAAATCCCCAAAAATGCCAGTTTTTTTTTGGAAGGGTTCAGAAGCAGGTTAAAGGGCCTCAAAACCAGAGTAAGCAATGGCCACAAACAAATCAATTTAATCAGTCACTATGGTATGCACTGTGTTATTCTCAATTCACTGAAGCATTTCACCTCACCAATTGACAATCAACCTGCTGTCAGGCCTCCCACTTATTGTCAGGGTCTCAGCACCATTCCATGGTATACATTTGGTTTGCATTTTTAAATTAGCTTCCCTTCCATTTTTAGTTTTGTTGACAACATAACGTTAATCAACGCATTTCAAAAAGATGAAGGAAGTCTTATTTTTCAAGAAAGGTTGTTTTTCCTCTGCCAAAATTAATTTATTTCCTAAGTTTTCAGTATCAAAAGCTTGTAGTACACATACATTGAAGCAGGAGGGGCAAGTTATCGTTTTGCTTGTCTCAATATTTACTTTTTCTGTGTCAGTCACAGATGTCACATCTCCATACATCAACTACTTGGAGTATATCTTCAATTCAAGATGATCAAAAGATCTTCCCATACAATTTTGTGAAAGAAATGTCTTCATATTTTGCTTCTTGTCAATTAAACAATGGTAGGGTTTTATAAAAAGTATCTTCACATTTGATGTCAATTTTTGTAAGATGTAAGAACAAGTCACCACTAGGCTTATAACTTTACAGCTCAAATCCTCTGACCAGCTATCACCACTAAGAATTAATGATAATGATACAGCTTCTACAAGCATTATTATACATTTTAAAACATTGACAGACCATTCTGCCCAACATGCTTGTACTGGTGTTCATGATCTATACAAGCTTCCGCTGATCTTCCTTCATTATCAACAACTATAATTTGTAGTGCCTTTAACATAGTAATATGTAACATATAGTAAGATGTTTTATAAGAGAGATCATCAACAAAATCTGACACCATCTTACAACTTCTGTAGGTGACTAAAGCGGAGTCCAAAAGGCAGAGTTTAATCAGCATCTTAAAAGATGACATATAAAGATGTTTAGGGAGGGGTGTTTAGTGTTGAGCTGAGATAGGTGAAAACACAGTTAGTGGTGGAATGATGAAGATTGAGAATGCACAAGAGGCCAGAATTCGAAGAATGCTGAAAGTTCAAAGGCCTCTAGGTCTTGAGGTTACAGTGATAGGGAGAGGGAAGACCAACAAGAGATTTTAAAATAATTACGAAGACATGGAAATTCTTTAATAAATAAAACCAAGACAAATGGGACTTGCTGTTAGTAATATATGAATTTATGTTGCACCTTATGACAAAATGGCTCAAGGTCCTTCAAGTTATGATATATTTTTTAGGTGCAATGACCATTGCAAAAGCAAAGGAAGACATATTTGTGCCTGGGAATTATACTCATCATCAAGTTTATCTTATGTTAGATTATTTCAGATGTGTGTTATCCACTTTCAGCTCTTCTTTATAAAATCAGGCTGTCTGGCATTCTTGGGCTAAGAATTTTAAGCCAGAATAGCAACATGTTGTAGTCAAGTTAAAGATGATCAGAAAAATGAATAGAAGAGTTAACACACTAGATAGAAAATAATACATGTGATGACTTAGATATACTGTAAAACAATTCAGGCATCTTGCAAATCCATTTCACCAATTCAATCCCCTCTGCCCCCAGTTCTGTCTCTCTAATAAGAACTTGTATACTTTTCTCATGCCGTATCACAAAAGTGAAAACATTTATATCATTTTGAAACTAAAGATTGAAAGTTCACATCACCAAAGCCTTGTCCAAGTTCAGGACATAAAATATATCCACTCACCAATTACATTTCTGGATCTCCAAATGTGAAGAGAGAAGATGACTCTAGTAATTGAACCGTCACATTACTATTTCAAGCTTTAACCATTATTGTATTGCCCAGATCATTGCAGTCAAAATTAAAGCCGAAAATTCATGAGAAAATGTTGGCAATGTCAGTAGGGGAATCAAGGGTTACAGGGAAAAACGCAGAAAAATGGACATGAGGAATCTGCCATGATCTGATTGAATGGTGGAACAGGCTCAAGGGGCTGAATGGCCTACTCCTGTTCTTATTTCTTAAAGTTCTTATCAGGGTGTGTAATACAGTTTACTGCATTGACATTACAGTAACTAAATGAATACTTCTCTCCAGATTTGTATTGAAAAGTATTATAAGTAAACATTTGTTTATTGTTGTGAGAAAATAAATAATTTATTGGCATTTGGACCTGTTCTAGGATTCTGACTATTTCATTAAAGGTATCAAGAAAGTTCAGTGCAATCTGATAGAAGTATCTAAAACTTTGAGAGGCAAGGAAAGATTGAATACTCGGCGTCTTCCCAGAGTGGAAATATTAAACACTAGCAGACATAGGCTTAAGATTAAAGGGGCAAGTTTAAAGGAGATAGAGTCGTAGAGATATACAGCATGGAAACAGGACCTTTTAGTTCAACTCATCCATCCCGTCCCAATTGCCAGCATTTGGCCCATATCCCACGAAACCATTGCTATTCATGTACCCATCCAGATGCTTTTAAATGTTGTAATTGTATGTGAGGTCGATGTTTTTACAGAGAGGGAACCCACTTCCATGGAAGATAGTAGAAGCAGACACAAAAGCAACATTTAAGAGACAGAACACATGAACAGGAACAGGCAACACAGGGATACAGATCATGTGTAGGCAGACGGGTTCAGAGTACAATAACATCACGATCAGCATAGATCTCGTGGGCTGAAGAGTCTGTTTCTCTGCTGTACTGTTCTGATCCACAACAGATTCTTGCCTCAGGCTATTATTAAGGAACCTGTACATTGGTGCCTAGCTACACAGCAAGACCTAAAAGTGAATCGATTACTACAGACTTACTACCCAGTTCCAGTGTAATAATGAGTTTAACAAAGAGAACTTCCAGTACCAGCATAAACACAAATAGGACAGATACAGAGATTATTGTGTATTACAGTGGGACAAGAAGGGAAGGCAACACAGGAATGTAGAGGAGAATCAGAATCCATGAATCACAGCAGTTTCAAATTTAGACAAATAAGTCCAAACAGTAGAGTCAGATGAAGATTCATCTAGACTTGAAACATTAGCTTGCTCTCTCTCCATGGATGCTGTCTGGCATGCTGTGATCTCCAGCATTTGTTGTTTTCAGGTTATGTTAAATACCATCTTACTTTTGCTACATACTTTGTGAATTTCTATGTGCTGATTGTACATACTTCTTTCAAGGTTTCCATTGTTCAGATTTGCAATAGACCCTAGCTTTCACTTGTAGCTTTCACAAATATAGGAGGTTTTATCGGAAATCCTCAGACAATCCAGGAGAGGTGTAGAGGTGGAGAGAGACTGGACAACTCTCTCAACTTAACTACTTAAAAATCCAGACGGATATCTCCTGCTTTCTCCAAATGGAGCACATACTTTCTCTTTGTTGGGTTACATCTCACTTCTGGATAACAAGAACATAAACACATGCTGACATTGGTCAAGGCTTTGGGATTTCCCAAGCAAGGCTAAACATACAACGATAGTTAAATCTGAAGAGTCAGTCTAATCAGTGTCAGTGTCAGACTATTTAGTGGACAATTACCAACTAAGTCACTAGGAGGGTTTGGACAGTCTTTCTTTTCAATATGATTCCTCCAACTGAGGCAACATAACTGTTGCACTCTCATCCCCACATGACATAATTTAAAGCCTCACATATACTTTAACCAGGTAAAGCCACTTACATTAGCTGTAAAAGCAACAAACCTCACAGCATGTTCAGCAAGATTCATAATGAACTAGACCATGCACTGGGCATGACACGCATAAAGTTGACCGCAAATTAAATATAAGCTAACAATTCAACCTGAATTAAAGTTGACTGATACAATATGTAATTAAATAGTATATGTTTGTTTCCATTTGTTGTTTGTGTTATATATTTACCACATGCACAATAAACCCTGTGTCTATTGCTACACCATAATGCATAATCCTTTTCCTAGCCCATAATCCATTATAAAGGGCAGAGGACAGATGCATATGTGGATAAGATGGTGTTATTAGCAGGCCCAATGAGAGTGAGTAGGGAATTCACGCTCCTCTCTATGACACTGCTGCTTCTCGCTGCTCCAGCTGGGAATTCTATTGTCACGTATTGTGACTTGTTTGCCTTGTGCCACCCTTATGTATCCACCATAGCTCATCTGCAAGCACTCTCTGTGACATCTGTTATCCAATTATGCTGAGGTTGCCCCCTTTTCATGCTGCCCTCCATTTTGCCTCTAGATAAGATCTTTGTAGCATTTCAACCCTGATCAAATGGCTGAAATACTGATGTTCTTTTCAGGATGTCACGTTTTAGAATTCTTTGATTTTTCAAATTCATTTATCTAATGGACTGCATGCAGTTTCTTATATATTAACATCCTTATTTCATAGGCCTCTTTTTTATTCCAGTGATCTTTACTTATTATTCAAATTTCTGAGGTGTGCAAGAAACTGAAACAGATGCAGCATATTATGAGTTTTCCCTTGCTACAAGCTTGAGTTTTCTTGATGTTAACACATCTTTGCAAAATCAATTCTGGAGATCTCAGTCCTCCTTCTAACTTCTATATCACATTATCCCATTTACACTTGCTCACCGAAAAATGACTGAACAGTGGAAATAGTGTATAAAATTCTCAGCCATTCTTATAGAAACAGATGCATCCAATATTAATCAGGTATGTGCACTACATGTACATTTTCTGAAAATTGGTGACTCTGGGACCAAGGATGTGCCTGAAATCGATTCAAGTGATTAGAGACATGGGTGATATGGGCCAAGGGCTGGTCAGATTACAGGAATAGATCTGCATTGATTCTGTGAAGCGGATAGTGAGCTCAGTATCATGCTGAGCCAATGCATGGAATATATAGTTTTAACCAATCCCACAACCAACAAATCAGATTCATGCTCTGTGGTCCTGCCACATCCAGCTGTGAATGGTGATAGACAACTAAGTACCTAACAGGAGTTGGCAGTCCACAAAAACGTCCATCCTCAACCACATCAATGCAAAAGAAAGTAAGCACTTGCATCCATCTTCAACTAGAAGTGCCAAGTGGATGATTTACCCTGACGTCTATGAGCTGCCAGCCTTCAGCCAAATCAATTCATTCCATGTGACATTTCAATGACTGCAAAGTACCGCCAAGATTTCTCATTTCAAGCTAAGAAGTTACAGTGAGACTTGGAACCACAGGAGGAGTTTGGACTCTTACCGTGTGAACTGGATTGGACAGAAAACAGAGTCACTGTTTCTGGTCCAGCGGCCCTTTTTCAAAGCTGAAACATTCCCTCTGCTTTCTCTCCATAGATGCTGCCAGACATGCTGAGTTTCTCCAGCAATTTCTCTTTTTAGAGTCATAGAATCATAGAGATGTACAGCACAGAAACAGACCATTCAGTTCAACTTGTCCATGTCGATCAGATATCCCAACCTAATCTAGTCCCACCTGCCAGCACCTGGCCCATATCCCTCCAAACCCTTCCTATTCATATACCCATCCAAATGCCTTTTAAATGCTGCAATTGTACCAGCCTCCAACACTTCCTCTGGCAGCTCATTCTATACACGTACCACCCTCTGCGTGAAAAAGTTGCCCCTTAGGTCTCTTTTATATCTCTCCCCTCCCTCCCTAAACCTATGCCCTCTAGTTCTGGACTCCCCCACCCCAGGGAAAAGACTTTGCCTATTTATCCTATCCATGTTGTTTCAGATTTCCAGTGTACACAACTTTTTTTTAGTTCCCTGTCTTCTTTGGTTAGTCAATCCTCTATCCATGCTACTATAACACTCTAGTCATCTTATTAAATAGCTAATGTGTGGAAGCTTACTAAACACCTTCTGAAAATCCAAATATATTACATCCACTCCTTCCCTTTTATCTATCAAGCTCGTTGCCTCCTCAAAGAATTCTGGTAAATTAGTCAGGCATGAAATCATGCTGACTCTGCTTGGATATTTTGAATTTCTAAATGTGCTACTATTACACTCTTTATCATAGATTCACTAACATTTTCCAAATGACAGATGTTAAGCTAACTGGTCTATAATTGTCTCTTTTTCCCTCTCTCCCTCCCTTTTGAATAAGGTTGCTAGTTTTCTGATCCTGAGACTTTTTCCAGAACTTCAGGATTCTTGGAAGATTTCTACATCCACTCTCGCTGCAGTTACATCTTTTACAGTCCTAGGATGTTATCCACAAGGTCCAACAGGCTTATCAGCCTTTAGTCCCTTTACTTTCCCAAGTAACTTTTCTTTTGTGATATCTGTGTATTCCACTCTGCCAAATATTTTAACCCCAGATTATTGAGCATATTTGAAATTCTATTAGCGTCCATTATGGCAAGTAAATTATTGGAAGTGGCATTGGGCAGGATAATGGGGCAGCACTGAAGGAAGTGAGATATTGGGGGCAGGTGTAAATTCTCCAATGAGGCCTTCAGTATTAGGCTGGGGAATTTAAATACAATTCATGGGCTGCCCTCTGGATTCTGCAACAATTCAGTCAGCTTGCCTGACTCTCTGGAGAGAATCCTGTGGGGTTAATAAGGGTAGGTTGGATTTCTCATTGTAAAACCTAAGAGGAATTTTCACCAAAAGACACAAGTGTAATGGCAGCTCCTTGCTTTTCTCAAACATCACTGAAGGTCTTAGTGAAGGAATGAGGCAAGGTGAGTGCAACTGCTTTCCATGTGCTGCCAGCTGGTCTCAAATCCTAGGGTTGATCAGCAAGGTGGAGCAAACTAGATGGGCTGAATGGCCTAATTCTGCTCCTGTATCTTATGGTCTAAGGTGAGAGTCATCCCAGAGCCCTGAGTGAATGTGGAAAGAGGAACAATGACTTCAAAGTGGGAACAGCTCTTAGCCTCTCCACCTTTGTCGATGGCATCTTGTTTCACTCCTCTATCCCTCAGTCTTGTCACATGCAACAATTCCCTCTCATCAGTCAGGTCCTTTGACAAACAATTACACAGCATTCTGTGACACATCTTCCTCACTCCTGCCACTTGTTTTTATTCCCTTTCCTCTTTGCAACAAATATTCTCTTCTTAAATAGTCTACAATCAGGAAAAATGATCTTCGCTTGAAGGATCAAAATGTGGAATCAGTTTGGTGGAGTCAAGAAATAACAAAGGAAAACAATCAGTTAAAGGACCCTATAGGTAAAGAATTGCACCTTCAGTTTGACGGTGAAAAAATTTGGTTTGAAATTAATGTCTTAAAATTAACTAAAGGCATTCAACTTTACCTAACCGGCCTGAGAAAATCAGTTTAAGTGTAAGATGGTAGTGAAACAATGCCCGACACTTAAGGAGTTACTTCACAATGCTCAACAAAATTAAATTCCATTGAAAAAGAAAGAGCCTACAAATAAGATGCACCAAACTTAGTTAATTAAGGAAGTGAGCAGCCGAAATCAGTGTCGTTCGCTCGAGTATAACACCGAAAAATAGTAAAGGGAAACAAAGAAATGGAGCGATATTCAACCAAGTGCTCTGGACCTGGCTTCATGGTACACAGAAAGCAATCCAACAAAAATAGGAACTTAGAGCAATCACAAACACCAGAGAGAAAGTCCTCAGAATGGAACTCCCTAGACCTGGTGGGTTTCATTCTGGGTTTTAAAGGAAGTGACTGCAGTGATAGTAGATGCATTAGATGCAATGTTGCAAAATTTCCTAGTTTATGGTAACATAGTTTAAGGCAATTCTGAAGAAAATATCAAATGATGTATGAGCATGTTGATATCTGCTCACATGATACATTCTAATGTTACTATACTTAGAGAGGCCCAGATGCCTGATAGAGAATCTTAGCTTCATAAGACATTGAGCATCGGGCATCCAAGTGTGAGAAGTTCAAAGAACCAAAGAGCCAGCAGGCAAAGAATGTACACAAGCACAAACCATGGGCACAGACTGTGAATGAAAGTGCAGGCTTGACTTTCCACCGAGTTTGCCAGTGGTGCCCACAAAAAAAAAATCATCTTCCAGTCTGACAGTCTCTTTATAAACCCAGAACGTTTTTTGGGAGTAGTGGTGTCAACATGAAGGGTTGTGCTGTGAATAAAATTAGACTTTCTGAATTGGTATAATGAGCAGATCTGCAGCATGACAGTGACTGAGGCATCAAGTGTCAACATACTCACAACACCTGGTGTAATCTCCAGGAAAACCTCCAATAAACTCAACATGAGCATGTAAGAAAGAGGAGCACAAGCAGAACATTTGCTCCCTCAAGCCTGCTCCATAATTCAGTAAAATCATGGCTAATCCTATTGAGGATTTAACTCCACTTTCCTGCCTGTCCCCCATAATCCTTGACTCCCTTGTAGATCAAACATCTCCAATTATGGCTGAGCAGTTTATGAGGTGACATCAAAGTTAATCGTGTTCACCTCCTCCTACCTTAGTTGTCTCTTAATCATCTCACGTATTTACAACCAACTTAAATGTTTCACTGATGCCATTGTTGTGCTGAGTGCTCGGGGGGCAGTAGTCAAGGAGATAAGGTGCAGGTACAGAAAGACTCAAATTTGCCATGATGTGGCCTTGACATTGTTAACAGTGTCAGATGACCTGAGACAGGTGTGATATGGGCACTCCACTGAAAAACAACTGGAAAATGAATCCTCCAGACCAGCAGTGCCTGGTAGGCCTCAGCTGCCATCCATTTGAGTGGAAGATCTCTAACTAGTAGCCAATTCAGCTTTGAGGAGCCACGTAAATCGATAAAAAAATGACCCTGTTCTACCACCATCTCCCAAACATCAAAGGGCAATGGCTGAAGAAACAAGATCTGGTGCGACTAATGAAAAATTTAAAGGGCAAAGCTTTATTCATCTTGTAGGTTCTAAGTAGTACTGTCCATAGCATGCATGTTTCAATTCCAGAGACATCCAGTCATTCCAAGAGGATTGACAAGTCTAATGCTGTTCCACAACAAAGGAAATGAGGCAAGCAAGAGGGCATTTGAATAGAAATAATGTGTAAAGTTATGGGGAAAAGACATGAAGTCAAAATGCTCAGAGAGCTCGTGCAAACATGATGGGCAAAATGGCCTCCTTGTGCACCATAACCATTCTGTAATTCTGGAATGGGAAAAGTCTCTCTATATTCTGTCAATACAGTTTTGGCACTTTTTTCTCATTCTCATTAGTGTCGTTTTGATTTTATTGAATCCATTACACAAAATAATAGCTGGGAAAAAGTGAAAAGGCCATTAGAAGGGAAGCTCTTAGTTCAGCTGACAGCTGCAAATCATGCATCATTTCAGCTGCTTTAACATTTCCTTTCAATAAAGGCATACTGGAGAAGCACAGAATGGGTCATAGACAGACAACAGCATAGAAACAGACTATTTGACTCATTACAGTAATGTTTTTTCCATGGTAGCAGTGGCCTACACTTGCAGTATTTCATAATTTTTAAGGCAGAAATCCAGCTTTCTTTTGAAAGACTACCATGAGCTCTGCTTCAACAGCAGCTTGTGGAAAGTAAAATCCACAGTCTAAGAAGAAATCTAACCGCACTGTACTTTTTAACTCAAGTTTGTATTCTGATGGATCGGCATTAGCTACTCTTGTAAACTGGTTGCATAATCAGGATTCAGTTGTTGTAAATTTGAAACATGAATTTTTGCTGTGATCCCACTTACACAAGCTTGACTTAGAGCCAAAATGAGGGCATCTCATTTCATATTGGGAGACTGGTCAGGCAGCTGGAATCTGTGAGGAGGTGTTGCATTCCATGGGTTAACTAATGGTCAATTTTCATTGTGATTTGATCTCTGCCTAGCAATGCAACCACAGAAAAACAGTGAAACTGTTCGTAGAACTAGTTCTAAACTCTTCTGTCATTTCAATTGATGCACATAGAACTAATCACAAAATCAAAGACACTATTATTTATCAATCACAAATAAATTACTCCTTAGAGTCAGAGAGTCATAGAGATGTACAGCATGGAAACAGACCCTTCGGTCCAACCTGTCCATGCCAACCAGATATCCCAATCCAATCTAGTCCCACCTGCCAGCACCTGGCCCATATCCCTCCAAACCCTTCCTATTCATATAGCCATCCAAATGCCTCTTAAATGTTGCAATTTACCAGCCTCCACCACATCCCCTGGTAGCTCATTCCATAAACGTACCACCCTCTGCATGAAAAAGTTACCCCTTAGGTCTCTTTCATATCTTTCCCCTCTCACCCTAAACATATGCCCTCTAGTTCTGGACTCCCCGACACCAAGGAAAAGACTTCGTCCATGCCCCTCACAATTTTGTAAACCTCTATAAGGTCACCCCTCAGCCTCCGACGGTCCAGGGAAAACAGCCCTAGCCTGTTCAGCCTCTCCCTACAGCTTAAATCCTCCAACCCTGGCAACATCCTTGTAAATCTTTTCTGAACCTTTCAAGTTTCACAACATCTTTCCAATAGGAAGGGAACCAATTAGAAAATACTTGCTACTCCATCATCATAGCAGCAAATGTAACATATCAATCATTTCTGCAGAGTTATGGCGGCCTTCAGCTAAACTGGACACCTCCCAACAAATTAACAAATGTATTTGTTGACTAATATTCAATAAAATCCAAAATAGTGCATGGTAAACCTCACAGGCCAATAAATTATTTATTAAACAATATAGCTTGTCAGCTGTCATCATAAACTATAGTCACAAATGAAGATTTGCTTCCTATTCCTGGATTTACTGTTAGAAAGTGTACTTTTTTGGCAGAGAAGTTCACATTTCTAAAGTGAATATGTGATATTTTGAAAATATCCACTAATACCTCCTGTTTGCCCCAAGTTGACATTATACCCAAACAATGGTTAATGATGATCCAGACGATAAGATTTCTGCCAAAAGAAAATGTTTATATTCTTGACGTTTTTTCATTAATAAATATGACATTAAGCAACAAAATAAATTCAACACTGTGAACGTTTTTTGTACAGCAAAAACTGTTGTGGAGGTCTCCAAGCAGAAAGGCAAAGTTAACAGAACAACAAGACTCAATTTAACTAAAGAAAGATACTTCCTCATTTAATACTCATCAACAATACCTGTCAACATCACAGTTAGTAATGTACATGTCAAGCCTTCCTTCTCAGCTCGTACTGGTATAGAAGAGTTGATATTAGAATTGTGCTGGAAAAGAAGACAGGAAATGCACCAGCACCAATTGTGTTTATGATCTGTCCTTCAAACTAGAGTAGGGGACCTGCTGGAGACAATATGGCGGAAGTGTGCTCTTATGAATAATTTATTTGCAGCTGAACATGTTTACAGGCACTGAAGTAGTAGAAAGTAAGACCCAGGAGCATTTGGAATTAGTTGGACTGAAGGAGCCAAACAGTGCAGTGTAATTGAATCCTTACACCTCATCATTTACTGATGCATCATCATTCACTGATGCATAGTAAAGCAACTATATCTCTTGGATAAAAATCACACAACACCAGGTTATAGTCCAACAGGTTTAATTGGAAGCACACTAGCTTTCGGAGCAACGCTCCTTCATCACCAAATCATATCCAAATCATATCTCTTGGAGACAGGATACCTTTGCAGCATCCACTGAATTCAATGATGAAGTCCAATTTTACTGCTGGTGGAGACGCATAATTTGAGCAAGGAGATTTGACTTGGCCTGATCTGGTGAGAGCCAACATACAACAAACTGAACAGGTTTCCTTGCACTTTAGCCTTGGCAACCAGAGTACAAGCAATGCTTGAATGTGAACATTATGACGGAAAACGGAACAGCAGCAATGGTCACAGCATGATTATCTTTTGTGATTGACAATGGATAAAGTCAAAATAGGTTTGAAACACTGAGATCCATCTTTAATGCACCAATTTTGATAGGTTCCGATTTCAGTATTATTTAATTATGACAAATATGAAAAATAAAACTTCTTCATCACGTGGGATCACTTTGTGCCATGCAGGCTTCTTGACGTGAACTGTTCGCTCTTTTAATCTTATTTTATTGCACATTCTTGTGTGCTTAAGTTAATTAAAAGAAAAAGAAAAATGCCAGTGTAAATTCCAAGACAGACTATATTAAAATAATGGATGTCCAGAAATGCTCAGAAGATATTCATCTCTTCTGGCCTTTTGTTTGATGGTTAGAAAATGTTGAAACTTCATAGTTGTGGTTTATGATGTCACCTGAGCTTCTCAATGAGATCATTGTTTTCCTAATCATTCCCAGATTTCCATTACACTTTGTGGTATTTTCTAGACACCAAATTCCATGATAATCAACTGCCAGTTAGCTTTCAATAAACATCAGAAATGATTTCCCATTGGTCAATCTTTTGATGTGAATGTTAGCATATGCCACATTGATGACTGCTGACTGTGGCTGTCATCTGCAATGGGACCTGTTGTCAAAATGTATAAATAACTAAATAACATACTGCACTTATTGCCAGACAATAAATACTACGAATGACTTAGGTAACAGTTACGAACCACAAGGTCACCATATGAATTATTTGAGAAGCCAACTGCATTTTAATCATGACACCAAAGGAACAGCATTCAAACCATTATACCTGTGCTGGATGTTTGAAGGAACTTTCTAATTAGTCTATTGTTCCTGTATTTTACCCATTGTTATGCAAATATTCCCTTTCATCTATTGATCCAACTCCCCTAGAAGGTTATTATTGAATCTGTTTGTTGCATCCTTTTAGGAAATGCATTCCAGATCATGACTGTTCATTGAGTGAAAGTCACTCCAACTCTTTTCTAGAACTTCCACCAAGTTGCTTTGATTTTCTATGAAATTTACCACATTATTGCCTAAATGTCACTGATTACTTATGGGAACTGGGAATAAGTGAAGGTCTCAGCTGACTTGTGGGAAGAAGTGGCATTTAAGCATTTAGTAGATTAGATCACTTAAGTGAATAGTGTAATTTCAACCAGTATTTCAAGCTATACAAAGGCTAGAGAACAAAGATGTGATCATCGAAAGTGAAATAAAAGGAACCCCAATGTGAAGGCACAAAGCAGCTTGCAGGGAAATGATATTTCTGTCCTGGTAACATTCGAGGAACAGGAAGGGTTGAGGTCCATGTCACAGCTCTGCATTTAATTCTCTGTTGACCCAGATACTATGATGAGAGGTATCCAGGTCACTACATCAGGACAAGTCCGGTCAGTAAGGTGCCCTTGGTTGTCCATCACTGTGTAAGCAAAGATATTTCAGCAGCAATCCCCATTACTTATGGTTGGGGCGTGTACCATGTGTGCAATTTCATTTTGTACAGAGAATGCAATCTTCATTTATCCATTTTGACTTCTTCTCCCTCTTTGCAAACTGGAGTGATAAGCAACAGATAATTAGGATATGAAAAAGTGATTGATAAAACATTTTGGGTTTTACATTTCCTTTCCAGCCCAAGTTTCACATGTGTTAAAAATGTAGTTGTACATCTTGTTTTGAATCTGGAAGTGAATATGTGAAGGATATTGACAATTGTCAACATCGAGATTAAATCTTTCAGCCTACGCATTTGAAACCTTAATGTGTCACTAGTGATTTCCTACAGTCAGCTGACATCTTTTGATTTTTTTGCCCCCTTCTCTTCAGTCCTGACATATAACAAAACCACTTTTCATGCCAAACATAACATGCATAACTACAATTGTCATCCTGATGACACACAGCTCATCATTAAAGTTGCAATTCTCATAACTGATTGAATTTTTTTCTGAACATTTGTATTCTTCATTCTGGCTTTTTCCTATGTCTCATGAAGAAAGGTGAAAGGAATTAACTATTTGAAGCAATGGCACATGTTTCAACACTCACCCATAAACCTACATTCAAAGTGTTAAATGAGATTCAAGTTTAAAGGAAAGTAAAGACCAACAAACAAAGAGTGGGGGAAGGATGCTGCTTTAGAATATTTGTTAAGAGCAAAGGAAACAAAATAGAAACAAGTTCTGCTCGAATAGTCAAGAAGTCTGCATGGGGTCATGCATGGTGGCATCTTAAATTAGTGCAAGCAAAGGGGGAAGGGCAGGAGGAATTTGGGTTGGATCACCAGTCTGTAGGAGCCAGCAGCAGAAACTCTCCAACAGCCTCCACCCCCACCTCCCCCCACCCAATCTCCCTCAACATTCCTCGTCAAGTTCTTTTGTCTGATATGAAACCACAGCAATTTTTTTTCAAAAAACTTACAGTACAACCTCGTTGACCTCGACGAAATGCATTTGAAGAAAGAAAGGTACAACATTGTCAGCATTCCCTTACACATCGGCTGACAAGGTTCACTGTGGTTAACAGAAGAAATTTACAGTACATAGTTCATTAAAAAGAAACTTGTTTGGACAATAAAGATCCATTAATAATGTAGTGTGCATACAATTCATTGGAACCACAAAGGATCACCTCACAAATCAGAGGTATGCCACTCTTTCAAGCGTACAGCAATAGTTTCACACAATGTGGGTAATATAAAATGTGGTGCTGATTATCTTCACTGTGTGACCAGAGAACGCAGATAGCGTTTAGTTCTCCAGTGATCTTAAACGATACCATTTCATGTTCCTCAGTATGCCTAGATTCTAGCTGGGACTCAGGTTGGAGGGACTGTAAGCTTTGTGGATAAGAGTTGGAATTTATGAAGAGGAAAGTTCAGCTAGTGTACTAAACTACTGCAGATGGAGTTTAATGTGGGGAAATTGTAAGGTTATCCACTGTCGACCCAAAAATATGTTAATAAACCAGGTAATATTGAAGAGTAAATGGATTTAAGTGTTCAGCTTCACAAATATCAGAACATTGGTGAAAAATGCACAAGTTTGTAAATATCATTAAATGGACCAATGGAATGTTAGTTCTAGCTCAAGCAACTCAGTTAGACCCAATGCAGACTATTGCATTTATTTTGAGGATTCATGTATGAATATAGACGTGTTTTTCTGTTATTCTAATGGAGAACAAAATTACAGGATCTCATTTGGATGAATTGGTTCGAATCGTGCACCATAGAAACCAGACAATTCACATCATCCATGCGATATTAAAAAAGGACTGTGTACACTAGGCATTACAAAGACTCTAGGCCCAACATCCCCGTTATGGTGCTAAAGACTTCTGTCCCCTAATAAATTCCACATTTTCCCTTCACAGTTACTGATTAGATTGGAGAGGGCTGAACTTCAGAGGCAAAAATATTGCTGTCTAAGTATAGGTATACGTAGATCATTAAATCAGCTGCTGTGGTTCTGTTCGCCGAGCTGGAAGTTTTTGTTGCAAACAATTCGTCCCCTGTCTAGGTGCCATCCTCAGTGCTTGGGAGCCTCCTGTGAAGCGCTTCTGTGGTGTTTCCACCGGCATTTATAGTGGCCTGTCCCTGCTGCTTCCGGTTGTCAGTTTCAGCTGTCTGCTGTAGTGGCCGGTATATTGGGTCCAGGTCGATGTGTTTGTTGATGGAGTTTGTGCATGAGTGCCATGCTTCTAGGAATTCCCTGGCTGTTCTTTGTTTGGCTTGACCTATAATGGTAGTGTTGTCCCAGTCAAATTCATGTTGCTTGTTGTCTGCGTGTGTGGCTACTAGGGCCACAACACAGTGCAGCACACCAGAACTGCAAAAAGAGGAAGAGGAACGCCTATACAAGGTATTCACCAAAAACGGATATCCTCGCAATTTCATCAACAGATGCCTAAGGGAAAGACAACGGAACAAGGACATGCCGCAGCCCAAAGGACTAGCCACACTACCATACATCTCTGAAATGACAGCCAAACTACTGCGACCACTAGGACTTATAACAGCACACAAACCAACAGCCATACTCAGACAACAACTCACCAGAACTAAGGACCCGATACCCAGCATGAGCAAAACTAATGTAGTGTACAAAATCCCATGCAAGGACTGCACAAAACACTATATAGGACAAACAGGAAGACAGCTAACAATCCACATCCATGAACATCAACTAGCCACGAAATGCCATGACCAGCTATCCTTAGTAGCCACACACGCAGACGACAAGCAACATGAATTTGACTGGGACAACACTACCATTATAGGGCAAGCCAAACAAAGAACAGCCAGGGAATTCCTAGAAGCATGGCACTCATGCACAAACTCCATCAACAAACACATCGACCTGGACCCAATATACCGGCCACTACAGCGGACAGCTGAAACTGACAACCGGAAGCGGCAGGGACAGGCCACTATAAATGCTGGTGGAAACACCACAGAAGCGCTTCACAGGAGGCTCCCAAGCACTGAGGATGTCACCTCGACAGGGGATGAAATGTTTGCAACAAAAACTTCCAGCTCAGCGAACAGAACCACAGCAACGAGCACCCGAGCTACAAATCTTCTCACAAACTTTGATTAAATCAGCTAGTTAGCATGAATATGTAACTTGCAGGTAGAAAGGTTGTTGAGCTGAGATATAAACATTTAAAATACATGCTTTATTTAAATCAACACTGAATAAACAAATAATAGTGAAGTATATTCTAAGTTCCTTTTAATATAAAGATTACAAAAGGAAAGATGGCTTGAACAACAATAGATAGGAAGCACAGGACATAGACACCCCATCATTGTTCAGCAATCTATCCAATAATGTAATAATTAACCAGCTAGGTGGACCTTGAATATTGTAGAAGAGGCATTATATAAAGTGTTATTCTTATAGTCATCAGGATAGAATCACCAGAATACCAAATTTCAAAGGGAACAACAAATTTACGCTGCATTAGTGAACTCAGATTGACTAAAACATTGCAAAATTACCCCAAAGACTTTTGTTGAAATTCAAAAATCAAACTGTATTCCTGATAAAGGGCTTTTGCCCGAAACGTCGATTTTGCTGCTCTTCGGATGCTGTCTGAACTGCTGTGCTCTTCCAGCACCACTAATCCAGAATCTGAAAAGTTGAGACATTCGATGGAAAATGCACCAAGCTTTTGTTGAATTGAAAATGAGCAACATATGATCAAATTTCTTTTGACTGACCCTGCCACAATCCAAATGGTAAGCTAGTTATTTGTGTGCAAGTGTTCCTTTGATGATCCCTTCTATCATTTTGCTGATGATCGAGAGCAGACTGGCTTGGATTTGTACTTGGACTTGTCCTGCTAGCTGTAGACAGGATTGAGCAATTCTCATTACTTTTCTACTGTTGGATGGATGCTATTGTTGTAGGTATATTGCAGTAGCTAAACTGACGGCATAATTCGGGGGCAGAAGTCTTTAGCATCATAACGGGGATGTTGGGCCTAGAGTCTTTGTAATGTCTAGTGTACGCAGTCCTTTTTTAATATCACATGGATGATGTGAATTGTCTGGTTTCTATGATGCTGTGGCTATAAGGAGGAAGCAGAGGTGGATCATTCACTTAACACTAACGACTGAAATGGTTGCAAATGTTTTAGCCTTGATTTTTGATCCTCCCATCATTGAGGAAGAATGTTTATGGAAGTTCCTGATTCCTTCAGTTGTTTAATTTTCCAGCATCATTCACAACTGGACATAGCAGGGGTGTAATGCATTGATCTGATGCTTTGGAATCATTTAGCTCAGTCTCTGGCATGCACTGTTTAGCAAGGAAGTAGTCTTGTGTTACAGCTTCATCAAGTTTGCTGCACAAGCATAAAGTAAGGAAAAGAAAGTGGTCTGGAAAACAAAATACAGTTAATAAGCAATGGTAGACATTTAAACAGGTATTGTGTAATTCTCAGTAAAAAAAATCCAATCAGAAAGGCTTTGGGAAGAATGAGCCATATTAAAGAACTAAACAAAGAACTTAAGGCTGGCATCAAAATGGAAAGAAAAGGGAAATAATGTTATGCAGACCAAACATTGGTCAGATTATTGGATAGAATTCAGAAACCAGCAAAAGATGACAAGAAAAATAAACAGGAAGAAAACTGAATATTAGAGCAAACTAGCAAGCAAATTTGAAAAGATAGTAAAAGATTCCACAAGTACATGAAAAAGATGACAGTAACTGAAGTAAAGTTGGTGTTTGGGGTGAGACTGGGGAATCACCAATGGAGTAAAGGACCGCAATTGTTATGCTCCATCCCTGGAATAGATCGGGTGGCGGGGTGGGCAGGGGGAAGAGAGACAAGACAAGTCAGAGCAGGACTTATACATTTCATAGTAAGGTCCTGGGAAGTTTTGCTGAACAAAGAGACCTTGGAGTGCAGGTTCATAATTCCTTGAAAGTGGAGTCCCAGGTAGATAGGATAGCAAAGAAGGCATTTGGTATGCTTTCCTTTATTGAACAGAGAATTGAGTATAGGAGTTGGGAGGTCATATTGCTGCTATACAAGATATTGGTTCGGCCACTTTTGACATATTGTGAAATTCTGGTCTTCCTCCTATCAGAAGGATGTTGTGGAGCTTGAAAGAATTAAGAAAAGATTTATAAGGATGTTGCCAGAATTGGAGGATTTGAGCTACAGCAAGAAGCTAAATAGACTGGGACAGTTTTCCCTGGAGCGCTAGAGGCTGATGGGTGATCTTATACAGGTTTATAAAATCATGGGGCACATGGATAGGGTAAATAGACATGGTCTTTTCTCTGGGGTGGAGTGTCCAGAACTAGATGGCAAAGGTTTAGGGTGAGAGGGGAAAGGTATAAAAGAGATCCAAAGGGCAACGTTTTCACGCTGAGGCTGGTGTGTGTATGGAATGCGCTGCCAGAGCAAGTGGTGGAGGCTGGTACAATTATAAGGCATCTGGGTCGGTATGTGAATAGGAAGGGTTTAGAGGCATATGGGCCAAGCGCTAGCAAATAGGACTAGATTAGGTTGGGATATCAGGTCAGCATGGACAAGTTGGACCAAAGGGCCTGTTTCCATGCTGTACATCTCTATGACGTATGCTAAGGTTAAAAGATGGTGGCCCATCAGCCTTCAGCAACTATGATGTTTATTGCAACGACATGAGATCAGAACCGAAATAGACTAATTGGCTCTCGGCCTCCTCAATCATTCAGTAAGATCATGGTTGATCTGTTTGTGTTTTAAATCCATATTTCCATCTCCTTTATCCCCCAATATCCTTTGATCCCTTTCTCTAAGAAGAATACATGTCTGTCTCAAAAATATTTGATTACCCTGCCTCCACTGCCTTTGGAGACAGAGTACTAAGAGAAAACAATCATCTTCATCCCTGTGTGGAAAAGGTGATGCAAATTTTAAAACCATGCCCCCTACGTCTGGACAACAAGAGGTAACAACCTTTTCATTTGCAGCTGTCAAGAGCTTTCAGGATTGGATAAACTTCAATCACTCTTTGAAACACCAGTGGAGACAAGCCCAGTCTGATCAACTTATCCACAAAGACAACTCATTCATTCCAGGTATCAATCTGGTAACCTCCTCTGAACTGCCGCCAATACATTTACATTCTTCTTTAAATAAGGCCACAAAAACTGCACATGGTATATAAGATGTAGTCTTGGAACAATTTGGGAGATTGCAGCAATCCAAGCACTCTCAGTGGCACTGCTAACAGTGAAGAGGTACTAGTCATTTGACTGGCCAGGAGCCCTCTCGGGCAGGACCTCCTCCAAGAAGGGGACAAAAGCCTCCGATGTAGCCACTTAACACAGCACTGTCCATAAAGTCTGATTGTTACTTCTCAGCCAAGGAGCATGGTTAATTCCACCATGAAAAATTTTGGCCAGGGAAACAGAAGAGTCATAGAAAAAATATTTTGTAACTGTCTTCACTGCAACAATACTAAAAGCAGATCAGTAGAAAATCCAAGGGAAGAACTTCAAACAATCATCATGACTAAAGGAAGCACATGAGGGAAATTGATGGAACTAAAGGCTGAGAAGTCTCTCAGACCAGGAGGAAGTGTGGAGATCAGAGTTGAGAGTGTGTTGCTGGAAAAGCACAGCAGGTCAGGCAGCATCTGAGGAGCAGGAGAATTAACGCTTCGGGCATAAGCCCTTCATCAGTCCTTTCAAACCTGATGGTCTGCATCCTAGAGTCTTACAACTGGCTGCAGAAATAATGGATGCAATCTTCAAAAAATACCTATATGCTGCAGAAGTCTAAATGCATTGACAAACTGTGAATGCACAATTTACTTTATTCAAGACAGGAGAAAGATAAAGTAGAAATCAATTGATTCATTAACCTAACATCAGGAAAATGCCAGAATTTATGATTAAAAACATTGAGAAAATGATGATACAATCAGGCAGAGTCAACACAGTTTTGTGAAAGGCAAACAGTGTTGACAAATTTACTGGAGTTCTTTGAGGACTTTATTTTGGATAAAATAACATTGTGCAT
This sequence comes from Chiloscyllium plagiosum, assembly GCF_037043375.1. Taxonomy (NCBI): domain Eukaryota; kingdom Metazoa; phylum Chordata; class Chondrichthyes; order Orectolobiformes; family Hemiscylliidae; genus Chiloscyllium; species Chiloscyllium plagiosum. The sequence continues at coordinate 116,630,083 of NW_028270141.1, read as the reverse complement.
TTAGATTTCAAAGGGACATTCAACATTTCCTATACAGAAAGCTACTACACAAGACAAGAACTAAATTCCCAGGTTAATGTATTTGCACACCTTGCAAATTGGCTAGCTAACAAAAAAAATGGAAAGTCTGGATAAATGGGTTGTTTTATAGTTGACAAACAGGAACTGGTATGCTTTTACAGGAATCAGTGTCAGGGACTCAACTATTTACAATATATAATAAAGAATTGGATGAAGGTCGGAAAAGAATTGCAACGAAATTTAGTAATAATACAAAGATAGATGAAAATGCCAAGAGACGAGGTGAAAATTTGGCAAATAGGAGCACATTGTGCAAGAATATGAGGTTGTCTCTCCCTCTCCTCATGGAAACTGAATCCATTACGTCCAAGGCTGAAGATTCAGAGGAATCTGGAAGTGGTTTGCCCCCCCAGTGATGCAGTGTGCAGGACTCTGAATCTGTGGTTGTACACAAGCACTCTGGAATCAAACTCCCAACAATGGACAAATACTGCTAGGAATTGAAGATTGAGGGATTAGACCCCGACAAACAAATATGGAGTACAGCCCAATGGCATACTGATATGTAAATATTTTACCTTTCTGGCAATTCCTAGAATCAAACTGGTGTCAAGCGTAGCTTTCTGGATCCCTGTGGACTCAGCCAGAGAAAGGCCCTGACATTTGGACAGCCCAATGTCTCCATAAACGTTTCCCAGGCTTTGGCTTGGGGAGAACACTCTGGTTTTAGAACATAGAACATTACAGCGCAGTACAGACTCTTTGGCCCTCGATATTGTGCCGACCTGCGGAACCAATCTGAAGCCCATCTAACCTACGCTATTCCATTCTCGCCCATATTCGTATCCAATGACCATTTAAATGCCCTTAAAGTTGGCAAGTCTACTACTGATGCAGGCAGTGCGTTCCACGCCTCTACTACTCTGAGTAAAGAAACTACCTCTGACATCTGTCCTATATCTATCACCCCTCAATTTAAAGCTATGTTCCCTCATGCTAACCATCACCATCCGAGGAAAAAGGCTCTCATTGTCTAACCGATCTAACCCTCTGATTATCTGATATGTCTCAATTACGCCATCTCTCAGCCTTCTTCTTTCTAACGAAAACAGCCTCAAGTCCTTCAGCCTTTCCTTGTAAGACCTCCCTTCCACACCAGGCAACATCCTAGCAAATCTTCTCTAAACCCTTTCCGAAGCTTCCACATCCTTCCTATAATGCGGTGATCAGAACTGTATGCAATACTCCAAATGTGGCCGCACCAGAGTTTTGTACAGCGGCAGCATGATCTCATGGTTCTGAAACTCAATCCCTCTACCAAGAAAAGCTAATACACTGTATGCCTTTTTAACAACCTTATCTGCCTGGGTGGCAACTTTCAGGGATCTATGTACCTGGGCACAAGATCTCTCTGCTCATCGACACTACCAAGAATCTCACCATTAGCCCAGTACACTGCATTCCTGTTACTCCTTTCAAAGCGAATCACTTCACACTTTTCTGCAGTAAACTACATTTATCAACTCTCAGCCCAGATCTGCAACTTATCAATGTCTCTCTGTAATCCACAACATCCTTCATCACTATCCACAACTCTACTGACCTTAGTGTCATCTGCAAATTTACTAACCCATCCTTCTATGCCCTCATCCAGGTCATTTATAAAAATGACAAATAGTGGACCCAAAACAGATCCTTGCAGTACCCCACTTGTAACTGAACTCCAGGATAAATATTTCCCATCAACCACCACCCTCTGTCTTCTTTCAGCTAGCCAATTTTGGATTCAAACCCGCTAAATCACCCTCAATCCCATGCTTGTATTTTCTGCAATAGCTTGCCGTGGGGAACCTTATCAAACGCCTTACTGAAATCCATATACACCACATCAACCGCTTTACCCTCATCCACCTGTTTGGTCACCTTCTGAAAGAATTCAATAAGATTTGTGAGGCATGACCTACCCTTCACAAAACCATGTTGACTATCCCTGATCAAATTATTCTTTTCTAGATGAAGTAAGGCTCACAGGTCTATAATTTCCAGGGTTGTCTCTACTTCCCTTATTGGACAAGGGAACAACATTTGCTATCCTCCAGTCTTCTGGCACTATCCCTGTAGACAATGATGACATAAAGATCAAAACCAAAGACTCGGCAATCTCCTCCTTGGCTTCTCATCCAGTCAGGGGACTTATCTATTCGTTATACTTCCCAGAATTGATAACACCTCCTCCTTATGCACCTCAATCCCATCTAGTCTAGTAGCCTGTATCACAAGTATTCTCCTTGACCACATTGTCTTTTTCTAGTGTGAATACTGACCCCTATCTCCTCTGACTCCATGCACAACTTCTCACTACTATGTTTGATTGGTCCTAATCTTATTCTAGTCATTCTTTTATTTCTTAGAGTTTTCCTTGATCCTATTTGCCAATGACTTCTCGTGTCCCCTTCTGGCTCTTCTTAGTTCTCTATTTAGGTCTTTTCTGGCTAACTTGTAACTCTCAAGCACCCTAACTGAGCCATCACATCTCAGCCTCACATAAGTCTTCTTCCTCTTGACAAGAGATTCAACTTCCTTAGTAAACCATGGCTCCTGCACTCGACAACTTCCTCCCTGCCTGACAGGTACATACTTATCAAGGATCTGCAGTAGCTGGTCCTTGAATAAGCTCCATATTTCAAGTGTCCACATCCCCTGCAGTTTCCTTCCCCATCCTATGCATCCTAAATCTTGCCTAATCACATTGGAATTGTCTTTCCCCCAGCTATAACTTTGCCCTGAGGTATATACCTATCCCTTTCCATCACTAAAGTAAACATAACCGAATTGTGGTCAATATCACCAAAGTGCTCACCTACCTCCAAATCTAACACCTGGCTGGGTGCATTACCCCGTACCAAATGTGGCCTCGCCCCTTCCTGGACTGTCTACATTCTGCGTCATGAAACCCATCTGCACACATTGGACAAAAACTGATGCATCTAAAGTACTCGAACTGTAGTATTTCCAGTCAACAGACCCGATAACAACTACCCTGTCACTCTCACTCCTCTCGAAGATCACCTTTGCTATCCTATCCTCTACATCTTGGGAACTATTTGGAAGCCAATAGAATGCTCCCAACAGGAGCTCCTTTCCTGTTTCTAATCTCAATCCATACTACCTTAGTAGATGAGTCCTCAAACATTCTTTCTGCAACCATAATACTGTCCTTGGTAACAGTGCCACTTCACCACCCCTCTTTTACCATTTTCTCTGTTCTTACTTCTCTCTGTTTTGCTACAGACTGTTAACCAGGCCGATCACAGGATTTTAAAAGGGGGAAAACACTCTCAAGACCAAAATATAATTCTCTTCCTGGCTTGGTTTCAACATCCTTGCAGTCAAAACGTCATTGCATTCCTCATACTTTATTCCAAAGTTATAGATGATCAATGGAAATCATTATTCTGGCATGAATGGGGATCCTCATTTCAGGCTTATTTATCTCACTCGTCTCTCACTTGATGAGCCACCTTTATTTTTCATACCTTAGAACTTAAAATCATCAGACAATCTTAGAATCATATAGACAGAGATGCACAGCATGGAAACAGACCCTTCGGTCCAACCTGTCCATGCCGACCAGATATCCCAACTCAATCTACTCCCACCTGCAAGCACCTGGCCCATATCCCTCTAAACTCTTCCTATTCATATATCCATCCAAATGCCTCTTAAATAGTGCAATTGTACCAGTCTCCATCACTTCCACTGGCAGCTCATTCCATACACGTACCACCTTCTGTGTGAAAAGTTGCCCCTTAGGTCTCTTTTATATCTTTCCCTTCTCACCCTAAACCTATGCCCTCTAGTTCAGGACTCCCCAACCCCAGGGAAAAGACTTTGTCTATTTACCCTATCCATGCCGCTCATAATTTTGTAAACCTCTATAAGGTCACCCCTCAGCCTCCAACGCAGATATCTTTGGTTTCTGCACAGCCCCTACTGTAATGTAGGAACAGTTCTGTACATACTGCAGTGCACCATTGCAAAGGATTACCTAAAGAACTTGGGACTCCAACAAGAAAGAGAGGCAGACATGCCTTTTACAACTCTTATATAGGGCATGTTAAAATATAAAAGTATATTTTATTCAATATTAAGTTATTCAATATCTCAAACTTTTCTTTTACATATCATCTCTGGTGCCATTAGATCGTTCACCTGATACTGCTATAAATATTATTCATTTAGTGATGCAGAGAGGTATATAAATAGCTTTATTGATCAAATTTACATTTAAAGATAACAACAGGGCTTCCTGCCAACCACAGGAAATGCTTACAAGAAGAAAAGTTCTATTCTTTTAGTTACATGACTGCTTTTCAACAGTGAATACAGGTTGCAGCAGCTTCTTGAGCCAGTAGCATTACTTTGTTGGACAATATTGAACCAGTAAAAGTGACCTTGCAGCCAATAAACAGTTCTAAATTTAACTTTACTCATCCTTTATTATGCCAAAGAGTCATTACAAAGACAGAGTTGTTTTTAAAATCATGCTTTTCACAACCAAAGGGCATTTCAAAGTATTTTACAGGCAATGACGCACTTTTAAAGTGTAGTCATGCGGAATGGGGAATGTGGCAGTCAATTTACACACAGCAAGCTCCCACACGCTGCAACATAATGACCTCCTAATCTTATTTTGTTTTGTTCATCAAGAGATTAAATATTGATGAGGGCTCTGCTCTTCAAAATAGTGCAGTGGGATTTTACAACATCCTCCTGATAGGGTTTTTGGTATCTCAGTTCAATGTCTCATTTGAAAAACAACCCCTTCGACCAGTACTTCAATGGAGTGATAGCTGTGATTTCTGTTGCAGGACATGAACTCAAAACCTGCTGACTCAGTTGTGAGTGTTACCAACTCAGCTATGGTTGACATTGCAGGCCATGTTAGATTTCAAATTATTTCAGAACATCTACTAAGTCAAAGAAGAAAAACTAAACAAGATGGATTGCCAATCTGAGCAAACTCAGCCCTGTCCTAGAACAAAAAACAAAGAAAGAACATTATAGCACAGAAACAGGCTCATTGGCCCTCCAAGCCTGCGCCGATCCATATCCTCTATCCAAATTTGCCGTGTATTTTCTAAGGATCTGTATCCCTTTGCTCTCTACCGATTCATGTACCTGTCTAGATACATCTTAAGTGACGCTATCGTTCACGCCTCTACAACCTCCACTGGAAATGCATTCCAGGCACCCATCAACCTCTGCATGAAGAACTTCCCACATATATCTCCCCTAAACTTTTCCCCTCACACTTTGAACTCGTGACCCCTAGAAATTGTGTCCTCCACTCCGAGAAAAAGTTTCTTGCTATCCATCCTGTCCATACCTCCCATGATTTCGTAGGCCTCAATCAGGTCCTCCCTCAACCTCCTTCTTTCCAATGAAAATAATCGTAATCTACTCAACTCTCCTCATAGCTAGCACCCTCCATACCAGGTAACATCCTGGTGAACTTCCTCTGAAGCCTCTCCATAGCATCCAAGTTCTTTTATTAATGTGGCGACCGGAATTGTACAGAGTATTCCAAATGTAGCCAAACCAAAGTCTTATACAGCTGTAACATAAACTGCCAACTCTTGTACTCAATACCCCATTCGATGAAGTAAAGCATGCCATATGCCTTCTTGACCAGTCTATTGACCTGCGTCGCCACCTTCAGGGAACAACGGACCTGAACACCCAGATCTCTCTGTACATCAATTTTTCCTAGGACTTTTCCATTTACTGAGAAAGTGAGGTCTGCAGATGCTGGAGATCAGAGCTGAAAATGTGTTGCTGGAAAAGCGCAGCAGGTCAGGCAGCATCCAGGGAACAGGAGAATCGACGTTTCGGGCATAAGCCTGAAGAAGGGCTTATGCCCAAAACGTCGATTCTCCTGTTCCCTGGATGCTGCCTGACCTGCTGCGCTTTTCCAGCAACACATTTTCAGCTTTTCCATTTACTGTATTGTTCACTCTGGAATTGCGTTTTCCAAAATGTGTCCCATCGTATTTCTCTGAACTGAACTCCATCTGCCATTTCTCTGCCCAACTCTCCAATCTATCTATATTCTGCTGTATTCTCTGACAGTTCCCTTCACTACCTGCCCTCCACTAATCTTAATGTGCTCCTTACTAACATCTGGGGTCATATACTAAAACCAGGACAGCTATCTCATAGACGAGTCAGATAACAGCCAATGTAGTCACTTCTTTGTACCTCACAGTCTATGGGGAAGCAGTGGTGCAGTTGCAATTATAATGGTTTGTAATGCAGTACAGCAGGCTAGTGTTCTCTGTTCGACTCCCACAAATGCAAAAGGTGAAATCTGAATTCATTAAAAATTGTGGAACAAGGAATTAGCGTAATGTGACCGTGTAACAATTGTTATTAAAAAAGAAATATGTTTCACCAATGCCTTTTAGGGAAGGAACTCCGCCATCCCTACCGGAACTGATCTACATGTCATTCCAGACTCACAGCAATATGGTTGAGTGATGGACAATTAATGTTGGCCTACTCAGCGAAACTTAGATCTCGTGAACAGGTATAAAAAACCCAACACCATTGCTGTCCAATAGGTCTGGCAAATGATACAGCTCAACCCACAACTTATTAAAGGAAACAGGAACTACTCAAACTCTTTTGCTAAAACATAATGTTCCTCCAGAAATTGCAGTGAAAGCAAAAGTTTTAACAAATGGAATTAGCAGATAGTATATACCTGAAGAAGGGCTTATGCCTGAAACGTCGATTCTCCTGTTCCTTGGATGCTGCCTGACCTGCTGAGTTTTTCCAGCAACACATTTTCAGCATAGGTCTGGCCAGACCCAGCAGAGGTGGTGGTATAGCAGCAGGAGTGCACTGTAAGTTTTCAATATTGCCTCAGAACCCAGTGTTTCATTCCACTAGTTAAATCATGGAAAAGGAAATCTCCTGATGATTACCACTTCCTGCCCCTTCCAATCCTCCCTTCTGCTGAAGAATCAATACTTTATGTTGAACACCAGTTGGAAGTAGCACTGAGAAGATTCTACTCTGGGTGAGAAACTTCAAAAGACAGGTGAACAGGTAGAGCTAAGAGACTAAAAAAAATAATTTTGTCAAGAGGATTTAATTCCTCAAATAAGAGTCATGGAGCAAATGATACAGCTCAACCCAAAACTTATTAAAGAAAACAGGAACTACTCAAACTCTTTTGCTAAAACATAATGTTCCTCCAGAAATTGCAGTGAAAGCAAAAGTTTTAACATATGGAATTAGCAGATAGTATATACCTGCTCTTTTGTTCAAAGTGCATTTTGAATGCAACTCAAAGTCCAGAACAGTGACAGTAGGCATTGTTCAGAAATTATCTGTAGGTAAGGCTGAGATTTTCCTTACTAGATCACCTATAATCATACAGAGTAACTGAGTGAAGTTAAAGAAGTTGGAACAGTTCAAAGGGCAAGTTCCAGATATTTTTCCTTTGTTATTGGGAGACCAGAGCAAAGGCTAGACAAAGTTCATCACCAGGTGCCAAATTGATATAAGCAGATTTGAGAGTAATCCAAATATTCTTAAAAGGTGTGGATAGTGCAGAAGAAGAGTATAGCAAGTCTTTTTTTTAATTGGAGCTCAGGAAGCTGATTCAGAGTTAAGCATATTAGCACAATTCGCCCATCCTGAAACTGAGGCTGAGGGAATTCCAGAGTGTTATGACATTAAGAATGAGGTTTGGATGAGAAAATAATGATCTGTTCATGGACCTGCAGACAAATAGTGGTTAGTTGTTTGTCAGGTAGATATCATAAAGAGATATAGTAGGCAGCACATGAAATTCTTATGCCTATTATGAATTTTTTTTGTCAGGACATGTGCAACTATAGAAAACTCAAGCATTGACAAATTGGCATTTTTACTGTCTGGGTGTTAATAGAATGTAGTGCAATTCTGTAAAATACATCTTACATGCCAATTAGTGGGAAAACCTCAACAAACCAGTACCTTTAATACCCATACCAGTTTTTGAGGAACCACTCAGTCAAATGTAAGTAGGACCATTACCAAAAAACGAAAGCAGACACCCCTACTTTTAAGGATGTGACAATTTGGTTCCCAGAGTCCCTTCTTTTAAAGACAATCGCAGACATAATAGAGGCAGAAAACGTAACTCAATCTTTTCACTTGCTGTGGACTGCCATTAGGAAAAGACTCGAACCAAGATTCCAACGTTATGTCTTGAAAACTTTTAGACACAACGTGTAACTTGGGAACAAAGAATAAACATAGGGAGCTTCACAGAGATACCATCAGATATTCTAGACAATGATTAAAGTATATTGTCATGAACTTCCCTTTGATTGGGACAAAGCTGAAGATTTTATTTGCTACCAGTGACTGGTCAATTAATTTACCAGTCCATTCAAAATAGTGTATGGTTACAATATAAAAGGTCCATTAAAATTGATGATGGAAACTTTTTCAGGATTGAGAGATGAATCCTCAAAGTTGGATTGTGTCAGTGTTGCTGGGGAGACTGACAGGTTTATGCAAAGCAGCACAGGAGCATTTAAAAACTTTAGAGGCAAAGACGAAAGAGTGGGCAGAGAAGCATACTGAAACTAGAACATTCCAAATAGAAGAAAAGGGAACTGTCTGAAATCAGGATTCAGGGATTCACGCAAGGTAGGTTGGAAGGCTAGTAAAGTGAACTATCTGGCAGACACTCAAGGTTTCAGGGAGAAAAGTCAGTTTGTCATATTAACGTGTTAAAACACTATCATTGTGCAAAGGGAAGACAAGAAGGAGCAAGTATGTCCGGTTGTAAGAACAATGGAAGTTGACAGAGCCACTGAGATTGAAGTAGAAGGAGAAATGGACAATTTAATCATCTACTACCTGATTAGCCAATATTGAAAAACTGGACAGTTAATCACTATGTTCTCACATTTTGTGGTACAAAATCGGGACAACTCATAAAGTTACTTAAAAAATTCAAGCAAGTCTATAGATATAAAGTCAGGAGTTCAACTTTAGCCAGATATGAAAAAAAGATGTAAGGGATTCTATAGCAATAAAATAATATCTTATCATTTACTTCCAACAGACAATCTCAGATGAACGCACATTTGTTTACTTGAAGCTAGCCATAGCAATTGGGAATTGGCCAGTGTATTAGTACCTAAACCTGATGGGTTGACGAGACTCTGTATAGATTACAGAAAAGTAAATGAGTGATATAACAGATTCATGGCCAATTATTTGGTTTGTAGATTGTATCAGTCGACTGCCAATGTCTAATTCCTGACTAAGATTAATTTATTGAAAAGTTACTGGCATGTGCCAAGATGACAGGAACCAAGAAGATATCAGCTTCTATTCCTCCAAATGGGTTACATCAATGTTAAGTTGTGAGATTTAGGTTTAAAAATGCTTGAGATACTTTCCAAAGACTTACGAACTAAGTTATAACGAGTGTACCTAATTGTGTAATTTAATCTACTTTAGCAAGACCCTCAACAAGACAACTGTGGATTGGTTCATAAGGCTAGATTACATGGGATCCAGGAAGAACTAGCCAATTGGATACAAAATTGACTTGACATTCAAAGATAGAGGGTGGTGGTAGAGGGTTTTTGTTTAGACCTGTGACCAGTGGTCTGTAGCAAGGGTTGGTGGTGTGTCCATTGTTTTTCAATATTTATGTGAAAGATTTGGATGAGAATATAGGAGGCATAGTCAGTAAGTTTGCAGATGACACCAAGACTGGTGGATAGAGGAGAAGGTTATCTAAGAGTACAATGGGTTCTTGATCAACTGAGCTGAGAAACAGCAGATGGAATTTAATTTAGATAAATGTGAGATGCTGCATTTTGGTAAGACAAACCAGGGCAAGACTTACCAGGGCCTTGGAGAGAGATGCTGACCAGAGAGACCTAGGGGCGCTGGTAGATAGTTCCTTGAAAGTGGTGACATGGTCGACAGGGTGGTGAAGAAGGCATTTGGCATGCTTAACTTTCATCAGTCAGAGCATTGAGTACAGGAGTTGGGATATCATGTTACAGCTGTACAAGACATTGGCAAGGCCATTTTTGGGAATTCTGCATGCAATTGGACACTCTGCTATAGGAAAGATGTTACTTAACTGGAAAAGGTGCAAAAATGATTTACAAGGATGTTACTGAGACTGGAGGAGAGGCTGGATAGGCTGGAATGATTTTCCATGGAGCATAGGAGTTTGAGGGGTGGCTTTATAGAGGTTTCTAAAATCATGAAGGACACAGATAAGGTGAGTAGCCAAATTCTTTTTGCCAGAGTAGGGGTGTCCAAAAATAGAGGGCATAGGTTTAAGGTGAGTAGGAAAAGATTTAATTTTTTACACCGAAGATGGTGTAAATTCCAAAAATCAAAAGTGATCTAGACAGGTACATGGAAAGGAAAAGTTATGATGGATATGGGCCACATACAGGCAGGTGAGACCAGTTCAGTTTAGGGAAACCTGGTCAGTATAAACGAGTGGAAACGACGGGTCTGTTTCTGTGCTGTATGACTCTACAATTGGATAATGTAATATTGCATGCAAACACCTGGGAAGAACACGTAATAAACTAGGAAATCTTACAACAAACATTGTTCAAATAGCAGAAAAGATAATACTGTCACTGATGCACTACCAAGAATGTAATAATGTGAAAAGATTTGGAGACTTTAAAAAGGTGACAAGAACCATCAAACAGATTTCATAACAAGTGAATGTAGATTAGTGTTTTCTGTCCTTAATTCTGTTGTTTCGTGTTTCTATGTCTATATTGTAATGATATTCATTTGATACTGACAATTTATGTCCCAAGGGAGGGGGCATGTTGGGAATACATTTGAGAATTATCTGGAAGATACTGGAAGACTTGAAAGACTTTGGACATTTCCTGGATTGAAAAGGACTTTACCAAAAAATTATTGGAAATGAAGTGAATAGTTTAAAATGTTCTGTTGCTGAACTGCTGTTTACTAGTAATCAAATAACTTTGGAGAAATTAGCTAAGGAAAGCTTTCAAGAAGCTCAGAGATAAGTTTTATTGCCCTAACTTTTGGGAAGCTATGTTTTATAGCCCTAGCTACATGTTTCACAGAACTTCCTGAGAATCTGATAAAGTTTCCAAATACAAATATTGTTATTTACGTGAAAAACCTGAAGGGGTGGGTTGTGTCCAAACACCAATGACTCAAAACCAACTCATTGCAATCAAAGCTGAACGTTTACCATCAAATTACAACTTTCAGCGTTCAGTTTCATCAACGGGAAATCCTGTGGATACAAGAAATCATCAAATTTTATCTTTTGCTTCCAGACTACTGGCTCACAAGGAGTTGTTTTTGCTTCCCTTTGCATTTTTTTGTGTTGCATGGATATTTCTGTGACATTAAGGGGAAATTGTTTTAGTTCCAGACTGCAGCTCAGCTGTTAACAGACTTTGCCAACATGCTTTAAGAGCTGGTGTTGTTCATAATAAATGGATAATTTGAGTTAATTAAAGAAGCCTGGTAGACATTTCTTTTAGTCTGGATAATAGGCAAAAGGGAAGGAACTGGTCATCTTAGTAATTGAATCAACAGATTTATCTTAAATGGTGGATCTGATGGAATGGTGGGTCTTGATTATCAATGCATTCTTCTGGTCATTGTTATTAAACAAGACAATTATGCTTCCATTCAACTTTTAGCTTTGAATGACCACCACACATTACAATCTAAAATGTAAGAGAGACTTCTTGATGAAGCTAAGCAATGGATACTAGTTTTAGTTTGATGCAGCAGCAGCAGCTGATCAAGTCACTGCAAAACACTAAACTCTAAATTTGGTCACAATACATCAAGAGTTCGAAATGACTGAAAGAATGAGTTTGTTTCTTACATTACTAATATTACAAAACTTTCCCAACTCCGAGGAGAAAATATTTCACACCTCCAATGCAAAAAGCAGAATATTATGGACTCTGGATAACAGAAAATGTCAGAAACAGTTGGGGATCAGCTGTGGAGTGAGAAACAGAGTTGATGGACCAGATTTTTAATCACAGGCAGGGTGGGGTGAAATGGGTGCAGATATGTAGGCTTCGAAAATCGCAATCCAGGGTACACAATAATTGTTAGGGGCAGATGTGGAGAAAAATTAACATCTTGGAATTACATCGACCCAAATCTGGACAGAGCTTGGATATAACACAAGTCAGGAGTATGTTGGAATACTGTCCCAGGTCTGAAAGAGTGTAGCTTCAACAATATTCAAGAAGCTCAACATCATCCAGGACAATGCTTGACTGGCATTCTATTCACCACCCTCAACATTCATATCTTCCACCGCCAGCACGCAGTGACAGTAATGTGTACCATCAACAAGTTGCACTGCAGCAACTCATGGAGGCTTCTCTGACAACACCTTCCAAACCTGTGACATCTGCACACCTAAAAAGTCGAGGATAACAGGTGTACAGTAACACCACTCACTGCTAATTTCCCTCCAAGCCATACACCATCCTGATGTGAAATTATATTGCTGTTCCTTTATTGTCTCATTTCCTTTGGTTTCTAGCCTCAAAGTAACAGTACAGATTTAAAGAAAATATTCTGCCTGTCTTCAAGATGTTACAGTTTGTGCACTGTCTGCTCTTGAGTTAGTTATTAGCAAAGCCAATATATTTTATGAAAATTTTATAGTATTATATTGAAAAGTCTTTCAAGAGTCTCACACCAGACAGAATTTAATATTTGTGACAAGTGCCTTGGGGAGGGAATGGCCGAGTGACATTATTGCTAGACTATTAATCCAGAGACAACAGAAATTGCTGGATTAGTTTAGCAAGTCTGGCAGCATCCATAGATAGAAATCAGTGTTAATGTTTCAGTTCGAGTGACCCTTTCTCAGTTCTGTGGAAAGAATCACTTGACCTGAAATGTTAACTCTGCTTTCTCTCTGCAGATGCTACCAGACCTGCTGAGCTTGTCCAGCAATTTCTGTCTTTGTCTCTGAGTTACAGCATGCAGTTTTATCGGTTCTTATTTAGTATCAATCCAGAGACGCAGGTAATATATGGGGGACCTGGGTTTAAATCCAGCCCTGGCAAATGATTGATATTGAATTTACTTAAGATCTGGAAAGAAAATGGGATGAAACCATTGTCAATTTTTGGAAAAACCCATCTAGTTTACTAATGTCCTTCAGGGAAGGAAACTGAAATTCATATCTGTTCTGCCTTCCATGTGACTCCAGATCTCAGAAATTAGGAACAGGCAGTAAATGACTAACCACCCGTCAAGGGGAAGCATTCTCACCATAACCTCACCTCCCCTCTCACGTCCCCATCTCGCAGTGGAGTCATAACTCTCTGAAACACTTGGGTTTGGTTAAGAAGAAGAAGGAAGCATGTGTAAGGTATAGACAGGATAGAGCGAGTGAATCTTTAGAAGAATATAAAGGAAGTAGGAGTATACTTAAGAGGGAAATCAGGAGGGCAAAAAGGGACATGAGATAGCTTTGGCAAATAGAATTAAGGAGAATCCAAAGAGCTTTTACAAATACATAAAGGACAAAAGGGTAACTAGGGAGAGAATAGGGCCCCTAAAAGATCAGCAAGGTGGCCTTTGTATGAGCCACAGAAAATGGGGGAGATACTAAATGAGTATTTTACATCAGTATTTACTGTGGAAAAGAATATGGAAGATATAAACTGTAGGAAAATAGATGGTGACATCTTGCTAAATGTCCAGATTACAGAGGAGGAAGTGCTGGATGCCTTGAAACGGGTAAAGGTGGATAAATCCCCAGGACTTGATCAGGTGTACCCGAGAACTCTAGAAGCTAGAGAAGTGATTGCTGGGCCTCTTGCTGAGATATTTGTATCACCGGTAGACACAGATGAGGTGCTGGAAGACTGAAGGGTGGTTAACGTTGTGCCACTGTTTAAGAAGGGTGGTAAGGACAAGCCAGGGAACTATACACCAGTGAGCCTGACATCAGTGGTGGACAAGTTGTTGGAGGGAATCCTTAGGGACAGGATGTACATGTATTTGGAAAGGCAAGGACTGATTAGGGATAGTCAACATGGCTTTGTGCATGGGAAATCATGTCTCATAAACTTGATTGAAGTTTTTGAGCAAGTAACAAAGAGGATTGATGAGGGCAGAGCGGTAGATGTGATCTATATGGACTTCAGTAAGGCGTTCGACAAGGTTCCCCATGGGAGACTGATTAGCAAGGTTAGATCTCACGGGATACAGGGAGAACTAGCCATTTGGATACAGAACTGGCTCAAAGGTAGAAGAAAGAGGGTGGTGGTGGAGGGTTGTTTTTCAGACTGGAGGCCTGTGACCAGTGGAGTGCCACAAGGATTGGTGCTGGGTACTCTACTTTTTGTCATTTACATAAATGATTTGGATGCGAGCATAAGAGGTACAGTTCGTAAGTTTGCAGATGACACCAAAATTGGAGGTGTAGTGGACAGCGAAGAAGGTTACCTCAGATTACAACAGGATCTTGACCAGATGGGCCAATGGGCTGAAAAGTGGCAGATGGAGTTTAATTCAGATAAATGCGAGGTGCTACATTTTGGGAAAGCAAATCTTAGCAGGACTTATATACACTTAATGGTAAGGTCCTAGGGAGTGTTGCTGAACAAAGAGACCTTGGAGTGCAGGTTTATAGCTCCTTGAAAATGGAGTCGCACATAGTTAGGATAGTGAAGGCGGCGTTTGGTATGCTTTCCTTTATTGGTCAGAGTATTGAGTACAGGAGTTGGGAGGTCATGTTGTGGCTGTACAGGACATTGGTTAGGCCACTGTTGGAATATTGTGTGCAATTCTGGTCTCCTTCCTATCGGAAAGATGTTGTGAAACTTGAAAGGGTTCAGAAAAGATTTACAAGGATGTTGCCGGTGTTGGAGGATTTGAGCTATAGGGAGAGGCTGAACAGGCTGGGGCTGTTTTCCCTGGAATGTCGGAGGCTGAGGTTTACAAAATTATTACAACCTTATAGCGGTTTACAAAATTATGAGGGGCATGGATAGGGTAAATAGGCAAAGTTTTTCACCTGGGTTCAGGGAGTCCAGAACTAGAGGGCATAGGTTTAGGGTGAGAAGGGAAAGATATATAAGAGACCTACGGAGCAACCTTTTCACACAGAGAGTGTACGTGTATGGAATGAGCTGCCAGAGGATGTGGTGGAGGCTGATACAATTGCAACATTTAAGAGGCATTTGGACGGGTATATGAATAGGAAGGGTTTGGAGGGATATGGGCCTGGTGTTGGCATGTGGGACTAAATTGAGTTGGGATATCTGGTTGGCATGGACGGGTTGGACTGAAGGGTCTGTTTCCATGCTGTATCACTCTATAAATATATATGGAAGAATTAAATATATTGAAGGAACAAACATGTTGATGGGATTAGATTCAGAAAGGTGGGTGAGGGGGAGATTCATCGAGAACAAACTTAACGTGGCTATTTCTGTGCTCTAAACAGTTTTTAATATCTCAGGAGGGTGGTTGTGGAGGGTTGCTTTTCAGACTGGAGACCTGTGACCAGCTGTATGCTGCAAGGATCGGCGCAGAGTCCACTGCTTTTTGTCATTTATATAAATGATTTGGATGTGAACATAGGAGGTATAGTTAGTAAATTTACTGATGACACCAAAATTGGAGATGCAGTGGACAGCGAAGAAGGTTACCTCAGATTACAACGGGATCTTGATCAGATGGACCAATGATCAAGGAGTTTCATTTAGATAAATGTGAAGTGCTGCATTTTGGAAAGACAAATTGAGACGGGGCTCATAAGGTCCTGAAGAATGTTGCTGAACAAAGAGACCATGGAGTGTAAGTTCATAATTCCTTGAAAGTGGAGTCACAGGTGGATAGGATATGCTTTCCTTTATTGGTCAGAGCATTGAGTATAGGAGTTGGGAGGTCAAGCTGCGGCTGTACAGGACATTGGTTAGACCACTCTTGGAATACTGCGTGCAATTCTGGTCTCCAGCTATAGGAAGGATGTTGTGAAACTTGAAAGGGCTCAGAAAAGATTTCCAAGGAATGTTGCCAGGGTTGGATGGTTTAAGCTATAAGGAGAGGCTGAATAGGCTGTGGCTGGTTTCCCTGGAGTGTTGAAGGCTGAGGGGTGACCTTACAGAGGTTTATAAATTCATGAGGGACATGGATAGAGTAAATAAACAAGGTCTTTTCCCCAAGAGTGGGGAGACCAAAACTAAAGGGTATACATTTAAAGTGAGAGGGAAAAGGTTTAAAAGAGACCTAACAGGCAACTTTTTCATGCAGGGTGTGGTGCGTGTATGGAATGAGCTGCCAGAGGAAGTGGTAGAGGCTGGTACAATTACAACATTTAAAAGGCATCTGGATGTGTATATGAATAGGAAGGGTTTAGAGGGGTATGGGCCAAATGCAGGCAAATGGGATTAGATAAGGTTGGGATATCTGGTCGGCATGGGCAAGTGGGACCAAAGGGTCTGTTTCCGTGCTGTATATCCCTATGACTACGTGACTATGTGTGGAAAATTGTCTTTACCCATTCAGTGGGTGGGATCTGAAATCCACTGCTTGAGAGCGATGGACTCTGATTCAATCATGGCTTTTAAAAGGGAATTAGATAATTATTTACAGGACTTGAAGTAAAAGGCAGGGGAGTGTAACTGAGTTACTTGCACTGTCAGACAGCACAGGCACAGTTGCTTGAATGGTTTCCTTCTGTGTTGTGACCATTCTATAATTGCAAGATTCTGTATCTCTTTCTTCCAGCACAGTCTGCTGTTTTTCTCAGTCACACTTATTTGTTATTAAGGATGCTTTTTCATTTTTTCTGATGATTATGTGTCTCCAAAGCTATCGTATTGTAACAAATGTATATTGCTGTATTGTTTGCATGTGAACATCTTTGGTGACAGCTTTCCTTCTTGTTCCACCTCTAGCTGGTCCTTGTTCGAACTTGTGCTGAAAAATTTTATATAATTGTCCAGAAAGACACAACCTGTCACAATTCAACAAATCTAACTGGATCAACCCTGTAAATGGTGCTGGAAAAGCACAGCAGTTCAGGCAGCATCCGAGGAGCAGGAAAATCGACATTTTGGGCAAAATCGACGTTTTGGGCATCCTGATGAAGGGCTTTTGCCCGAAACGTCGATATTCCTGCTCCTCGGATGCTGACTGAACTGCTGTGCTTTACCAGCACCACTCTAAACCAGAATCCGGTTTCCAGCATCTGCAGTCATTGTTTTTACCTCAGCCCTGTAAATGCCAATGCTACTAAAGCAGGTCAGAGGTTGCTTATTTTGCTGTGAATAGCTCACATATTGAAGGCCCAAAGCCTCACTAAAAATGCAACAACATATAAGAATCCCATCCAGGCTAAGATAGCCTGTTTGATCAGTAGCCAAACCACATTCACTGCATCTACCAATGCCATACTATCTGCAGGATACGTTGTAACCATTGACTGAAGCTTTTTTCTCCATACTTCCCAAACCTGTAACCTCTACCAGGTTGAGTGACAAACTGCAGGTCCATAGGACCATTACTTGCAAGTCCCACATATCCTTACATGATCATTAACCCATTCCTTTGTTGTCACTGGGTCAAAATTCTGAGGCAGCTTAGCAGTAACGTAAAAGTACCTTTGCCAAAATGACTGCCCAATTTAAGAAGGCAATCAAAAATGTACAATATCTGTATTAATGCCTGTTTTTATAATAAATTTTTTAAGAATCTTTCTTTGAAAAATTTTCAATTTAATAGTAGCAAAAATATTAAGATTACTGATTAACTATTGTTAACTTCTGAGATTAATATATTATTTTTTATTATGGTTGTTTATTTTAAAGTTGCATTTGTCATGGTAAATGTGTCTTCCTGCAGCATACAGTACAATTCGTTACCCGAAGTTTGTGTGCATATGCAAAACTCATCTCTTTCGCACGTGTGGCTATTATGTCCTGTGGATACATGAACAATGCCTTGTCTCTGCGTGTGCAGACATCGTGCTCTGTGTATGTGTGGCCATTATGTCCTCTGAGCATGTATGTAGTTGCCAGGGTTACCAGAGTGTGAATGCAGCTCTATCTGTCAGTATTGTTCATTATAGAACCTACAGGACAGCTGCCCCTCCATCAGCCGTCGATCCCAAAAAGCTCACTACTCCACGGTTGCTAAACACAGCCTGCAAATGTTGTCACAACTAAAAACACGATTAACCAAGATTAAAACATTTTAAAAATGAGATTAATTGCAATTAATTTTCTTAATCTCTTCACAGCCCAAAGGATCAGTAACTCTTGCCTCACTAATTTATTTATATGTACATTACGTTTTTCTGTGGGAGCCATATTTCCACTTCCATTAGATCAAATTTTAATTTAGAAACCTGAGTAACAAAAAGATAACAATTTGAACAGTGTTCCAGGATTGAATGATGTCTATATGCATCTTTGTGTAAACAGAGCAGCAACTGAGAATTTTTTAAAAATCAAACAAAAGCTCAAGAATAAGATGGTAATCCCTTTTCAGTCGTACTATTTGTTTCTTTGTCTAAAACATTAATGAGGTTAGAGGGTGTAATTGTTCTGTTTCTTAATGAAGGGGAGGTTACGGTTGAGAAATCTAGTTTTGCTTGATTAACAGTCAATTAAGTTGTAGATGTTGTGGAACCAATATATTCTTAGAAAGAGGAAGGTGAAACACAGCATTTTAAGATTACTTTTCATCTGAAAGAAAGAATTTTACATCTTAGTTTGGGACTGTCTAACTCCTTTAGCTTGTGCTCACTGACTTCTTTAGAAAATAGATGTGAAGGCCTGGATGATGCGTTAAAGGAAGTGTGCGCTATGTCCAAGTTCTTTAATGTATTAAAGAAATTTTGTTTTAAAAAATCTAACCTTTGCAGTTACATAATTTGGCTAACATTTAATGTCATTTGGTAAAATATGGAGGTCAACTGTTCATTTAACAAAAGAACAAAACAATTTTTTTCCAAAAAACTGTATTGCTTCAATACAGAAGTATTGCATTGAATATTTAGATACATTCAATCCTGCTGATCAGTTCTTTTGTAATGAGGACTATTTTTATCCATTGTACAAATACTACACACCATAAGTTCTACATTTTCAGTCTTCAATTGGACTATTTAATTTGCTTTGGGTCAATTTAAGGTCGCATCACTTTGTTCTAATATGAGAGATGGTTTAATGGGAGACAGGAAAGGAAGGCATGAAAAACAATTTTATCAACAACATTAATTCATGCATCCAGAAGGATTCTGACATCATTCTCTTGTAGCAGTCTACTATTTCATTAAGTGATTTCAATTTTTCTTTTGCCTCCACTTCTCTATCTGAAAGTTTATTGCAGATATTAATCATTTTTTTAAGTGAAGAAAAATATCTGTTCTAAATGTATCTTTCTTTCATTATTCCTTAATTTCACTGCCATAAATCAATTTAAGTTTGTGCAAACTTTTTGTATAACTCTAGCATGTACTTATATAACCACAACTACTTGACATACAACAACAAAAACAGAAATTGCTGGAAAAGTGCAGCTGGTCTGGCAGCATCTGGGGAGAGAAACCAGAGTTAACGTTTCAGGTTGTATGACATTCCTTAGAACAGGGGTTCAGCAATTTCTGTTTCTGTTTCTGATGGACAGCATCTGCACTTCTTTCCATTTTTATTCACTATCTTATATACCTTAATCTTTCAAACATCTCCCATCAGAGATAAAAAAGCTCAAATTTCTCCTGTGTTCATTCATTGCTCAAACAAGTGATATTCGGATTCACCCTGGCGTTGCTTTGCAAGACTGTCTCTAGAGTTTGAACAATTTTGGTGACTGTGAGTGACACAATATCCAAGGTGCAGTGTGACTAAAACAGTACAATTTAAATTTTACTAGTTACAGTAGTTAGCTCGATATGCTAATTGCTTCATCGATTGTCCAGCCAAAGCACAATTGCAGTTTTATCAACTGAGACACTGGATTCTTTTAGCTTCATCTTCAACATGATTCATGGGGTACATGCATTCTTTGATCTGTATTTTACCTTCCTATGCATAGCACTTCACTCTCACTTGCATTAAATTTCATCTGCCATTGTTCTGTCCACTATCTTGACCAACTCACTCATTCTGTAAGTTCGGAGTTCTGTCATCTGAATCCAGTCTCTGCTGATTTGGTATTACATTTCTGTTTCTTGTACATTTTCTGTGGTTTTTTTTGACATTCACCAGATCAACTTGAAAATTTTCTCTTGTGGCGTCCTTGATGCACTGGATCAAGGAACACTCATGCATTATAATTACCAACAATGACTCTAAACCACTTGGGATTTCTCACTTCATATTAGTTTGACTGAAGCCTCTCATTAAAATAACTACTCTGTTCTCATATATCATTTTTAAGTCTTGGCTCATTCATCTATTACTGACCTGATAGCTCCTATTGTTAGCTACAATCTTTTCTTCTGCATTAGAGATATCTAACCAGTGGAGTTAATTTTGTAGTTTTCGACTTCCTGCAGGATCACAGTGCTTTACTTCTAGGCAGGATTAGAGCAACCACGAGGCAAATTAAGTGATTGCCCAGAGTAACAATATGTGTGCGAGTGTGTGCATGCGCAATAAACAGAATTAACTTCAGAATTAATGGAACTACATTAAGTAAACAAACAGCATCAGCAATGAGAAGGAAAGGTCTAGATTTACTGATAAACATCCAATGTACTATGTACTCTCATAAACAGATGTTCACAAATTTACATTTTAGTCTTTCTCAAAATTTCTTTTTAAAATTTCTCATTCTGTTTTTGCAACAGTTTTCAAATTGGTATATCTACATGACTATTCTAAAACTGCAAGCAGTAAACAATATCAAAGAACATAATTCAATCCAGTCAACTTTAAAATAATTGTTATTACTGATTGCGTAAACTGTACATAAAATAACATATCTGTTATAGGAACACAGAATTGCATCATTTCAGTCATTTAACACACGACTACAATGTGCACTTCATCTAGTACATAACCTTGAAAAGCATAGAACAATGAGAATGTACAATTGTGGTCACACTACTCTCCCTTTTCATGTAAAATAAACTGGTAATTAAAATCAATTTTTCTTGATGAACACAATTATTTTTGAAGATTAGCTGAATTAGGGAGTAGGCTCATGGTGATCGCAAGGCAGGAAGTTCAATGCAGGTACCTAATATTCTTGCAATAGCCCTAATTCAAGGAGCCTCTTTCACATAGGTGCACGCACCTGTTTTTTAATCTACTTCTGCCTTAAACATTCCATAAACCTGAATATTCTATTCATCATCAACTGTTAAATTAAATTCTATCTGTGATACTCCTGCTGCAATTGCCATAGCAATCTTCAGGCTTAGTATTTTGTTTTTAAAGCTTTCAGCATCCATATGTGCCCATTTTGAAGTATATAAACATATTTTTTAAAAACCACATCTATATATAAAAAACACATACACACTCACCGACGATTTGTTCCCCACCAGATATCTATTTCTGAGCTCTTAGCTTTTGATTTTCACTTATCTGTGCAAACCTGATACCTATCTATTGACTGCCTACCATACGATGACCGGTCTGAGCTGGGATTCCGGTTCCTCTATAACCTTCTTTCTACTGATCGAATTGAAGCATACTCCAAGACTTCCTATTGATTTAAGATTAATCTGAAACTCCTGTTCTCCAAGAGTATTTGAAGAGAGACATTGAACAAATTTCACTTAATATACCTTTTCTACAGAGTTGTTCAACATTTCTATCAAAAAGTATACCTATTCAAATTGCTAGTCAGATACTGAAAAAAGAAAGATATATTTCTCTTTTGAATGGTAATGCACAAAATTGAAAAAAGTGCAAAATGTTTGTTCAAGAAAATAGTTTTTTCTTCATTTCCTATTCTTTGCCTGCTGTAGGCTTTAAAGTCAGAAATTGCTAGCCATATAATTTCGAGTTATATTAAGTTTTCTCCCTCAATTGCCACTAAGCAGTGGGGCTACAAAAAATAACTGACGTGAATTGCAAAAGTCAACACTCTTAATGTTACAAATGTTCACCCAAACCTTGATTAATATGTAATGTTGGGTTAAAAATGAAGTGCTTTTCTCCACATCTCACTCCTGTCATATCTGACTGGATAGTAAACTCAGGATGTCAAAAGTTAGAAAACAATACAGCATTCCTAAAAATTGACATCTCTTACTTTAGTGGGCACAAATAAATAAATAAAATTTTACTTGGGGCAGTTGAAGCAACTTCTCATTGATGTCTTTAAACATAATTAATCTTTTCAAGAGAACAAAAAGAGGAAAGGTCATAATCAGTGTGTTGTAAGTCTGAAATTCCATTCTATTCAAGGAGGCAATCACATCAAGTACTATCTTATCACAACATTGAGACCATCCTCCATATGGCACATGATCTTAGAAAGCAAACTTTGCTGAAACAAATTACTATGGCACTCATGTGTCAGTATCCCGTAAACTAATATATCTGAGAGATGTCAAGAGCAATGGTATGTTTTCAAATACACTAACATTCCATTACCAGTAAGTCTGATAGTTTAAGTAAACTGCAGTTTAAAATCCAAAAGCAAACAACTATTAGATCACAATGCTGAATTTTGAATATCAGGTGCTTTTTCTATGGTGTTGCCAGTCAAAGATCAGATAATAAAATTAAATATTATAAATGAGTCATCTAGAGAAGGGCAATCTTTTTTTGTTGCTCAGTTAGTAAACACAACACCAGACATACTAATCTCAATTTTCCTATTGCTCTTTTAACACACAGGCATGTGGCTGTAGACCGTCAAACAACAGCACTGCTTTAGGTTTACCCCCCTTCAGGTATTACATTCTCTGAAGGTGATGCAGTTTGCAGAGGAATAGTCTGATGTCAAATCACTTTCAAGACTTACTGATAATTACCTGGAAGCAGGTTAACAGATGGTGCCCCAGTGTATTCCTTCAGGAGAGAAGAACGGAGAAAATCAGAGAGAGCAAACAATGAAGGATGAGTAATGGGAAGATATGGAAACAAACACATGGAGTAATTGGGGAGTTTCCAAACAATATTTGGATGCTGTGGACAGACAGACTATTCCTTCTGTTGATTGCTGTTTCAAATTGCCTTTTATCATTTTCACCTTCTGTCATCTGCCTAGAGTGACAAAACTCATTCATTCTTTCTATTTTAATGCAAATAAGTATCACATCAGCTTCCTGACAAGTGGAAGAAATGTGAGATGGTAGATAAAACATTGTCCTGCTTCCTTCCCTCCCTAACATAATGGGAGATTCAGATGAAATCTTCAGCAAAAGGAAGAGTATTCTATTGTGTGTGTCCACATGGGAATGATGAACAGATTTAACCGGTGTGCCTGAATCAAGATTAATAAAATAACAGTAATGAGTGAAGAAAATATCTGAATATCTGAAAATCTATAAATAAGATTAAAACAAACTTGCAGTCAGCCAGATTCATAGCCCAGGTTTTGGAGACATCCTTCATAAAGGGGAACACCATCAGGGCATGACTTCATTACCATTAATGTCAGAAGTGTGATTGGCGAAGGTTACATAAGCATGGAACTGAGCAGCCTCAAAAAAGGCCAGTGATCAAGCAACATCTTATGGTAGATCTCTCTTAAGCAGTCTCTCAGTATTGAGGATTAGGATTTATAGATGAAAAGGTAGTATGAACTGGGGACAGCTGGCATTCACAATGACCACTCTTGTCCAGCTGTTGCCTCTTGCTTTTCAGCTGCTGTCTCCAAGAGACAAAGTGATGTTTCATCCAGGGAAAGCAAAGTTCAAAAAAGTCCTCATGTCTCTTCAATTACAAACATCCTACACACAAACACAGCAGGAGCCTGGAGGAAATCGTCCTTTGTTTTACTGGAGTTACAGTAACAAATAATCAGTCTTCAGGTTCTGAGGAAGTTAACAGCGCTTTATATGGATGGAAAATGACATTATAAGGTCTTTAATTTAATGAGGGAGATAGTTAATTTCAGATATACTGTACCACCAGTGCAACTCTAGTTCTACAAAGTAACATTCATCACTGCCTTCATTTAGTAACCGAACATAAAAGGTGAATACACTGAAATATGCCGAGCTAAAAAAATGAAGTGGAATCATCAGAATCACAAAGATGAGGTTAAGCACTGATACTGCCTTATCTGCTGTGCTTTTCCAGCACTACACTCTTGACTCTAATCTCCAGCATCTGCAATACTCACTTTCGCCTAGTTGATTTTTACTTTCCAGGTGACTCACTTTGTTCTAAAGAGAAACTAACTTCATGATGGATTATTCTGACATGAAACCAGAAATTTATAAGTGATTAAAACCAGCCTTTGATAAATGCTCTGGGGAGAATAATCATCCGCCAATGTCAATATTTCTCCCATCTTCCGAAGATAAATATTTGAACAGCAGCCTTTAAGGAACAGGCAAGGTTAGTGGCTGAATATTACAACAGTGCTCAAAACTCCAGAAGATCCAAGAAGCGCTGTAAAGAGTTTCTCAAGTGAGCGTCAAAAGGCTGATATAAACCCACGCTTCACAGCACCACCGTTGGGCGAGACTGTGGGTTTGCGCATTCTCCCCGCGTCTGTGTGGGTTCCTTCTGGGTGCTCTGGTTTCCTCTCACAGTCCCAACATGTGCAATTTAGGTGCATTGGCTATGCTAAATAACCCATAGTATCGAGGGATGTACAAGCTTGGTGGATTAGCCATAGGAAATGCAGTGTTACAGGGATAGTGTAGGGGGCCTAGATCTGGATGGGATGCCCTTGGGAAGCACATACTGATGAGGAGATTGATTTGGCCTAAATAGCTCATCTGCCACAACAATCAGCCAAACGTTGCCAAAATGCTTCCAAGAATTTACAATCTAAGCAGCATCATTCCACATCTTTACGTGAAAAATTTTTGTTTGGCTAGTTTGATTCCAAACGCCTATACCATTTTTAATTTGACATACTGTCTTATATATTTATCTTTCTCTACAGTTTATGACTTTGAATATATCAATAAAGACACCTTACAGTGCTTCCTTTCATGGCTGAAAAGTTCAGATTTTGCTAGTCTTTCTTCACAACAACCATCCCCCAATAATAGCAGCCAAACCTTGGTGACCAGACGTACAGCATTGTTCAAGGCATGGTCTGGCTCGAACGCCGACTTGCTCATTCAGATCCTAGCCACTATAATGCCATTATTGCATTCCAGCAAAACCTCGCTTAATTGAAAATCGCTTACTAGAAAATAATGGGGCCGATGGAAGAAATGGGGTTGGGGCAAATAATATCACTCAAGAACATTCAAACATCACTCAAAAGCCTAACACAAAGTATAGCGCAGCTGAATGATGGTTTAAATCATATTTATTAATGAAACAAAAGTAAACTTAACACATTGAAAAAAGTATTGTTAATGCCGGGACAGAGGGTCATCATCCTCACCACCTTCAGGTGCAGTTGCGGTTTCAGAAGTGGATGGCTGTGGTTGATTGTCTTCTGACTATGTATTGGCGGTTGGTTTAGATTGTGTGATATGCAGGTACAAGAACAAATTAGAAAGGCAAATGGTATGTATAAAAGTATTGCAGTCCTGCAGGAATTATACAGGGCTTATATAGGAATTATACAAGAATATTCTTGTCTTGGGGAGAGCAGTGAACATTCATTAGTTTCATTTCTGAGAAGAAGCTGTTCAACGTACAGCACTGTACCTTTCACATGCTCGGACAGCAGCTGACATTGGCGCATGTGCAGAACAAAGCGTACAACATGATCACCGCTGGAGCCACGCTATTGCAAACAGAGGTAAGCGTTCTCAAAAATACCGTTCCTTAATTCTTCAGCGGCATTTTAGCCAAATCGCGCTGCCAAAACATGCTTTATACGACAACTACCCATACTCCTTCTGATTTGCACTGCATAATCGAGCATTGTATTTACTTTGGTGAGTGTTACTCTGTTACAATGCTTGGACACAGCGAGCTTCACATCTAATTATATTCCAACATCACTTTCAAGTGCATCACTTACAAAAGTAACACCATTATTCCAGCAATTATGGCATCAATTTCTTTCTTCTCATGTACTTGGTTCCTCAGATTCAATTAGCCTTCAAACAGTGCCAGTGAAATTCTCTTTATGAAACAACAGTACCACTAAATGACAACAAGTAGTTGTCCAAGAGAGCTGGGACCTTCGAGAGATATGTAAAGGATTCCAATGAAATTTATGGTCTCTGGGACCGGGGGGTACAAGTGCAAACTATTATCTAAACAGAAGATTCGTTCAATACTCCGATCGGAGCTCTGATCTATCTTTCAAAGGTACTTTTTTTTGCCAGACCCTACATTGAAAAGGAAATTCAGACTTAAACAGAAATTGCTGGAAAAGTTCAGCAAGTCTGGCAGCATTTGTGGAGAGAAACAAGAGTTAACGTTCCAGGTTGAGAGATCCTTCCTTAGAACTGATGGAAACCCAAGACTTCATGTTTCCAGGGAAACAAACTGAAGACAGATAAATGACATAGAGCCATCCCAGTTCAGAGTGGTCAGCCCTGCAGTGCAAGCAGACAGAAAATGAAGATCAATCCAAGAGTTAGCAATGGTCGAATGCAATGTTGCTGCAGGTGTTTTCGTTACTTATAAGAATTAAGTAACTAGACTTGGCCAGAGAGTGCACAGGGTTGTCACTGAGGGTTCATATACCAGAAACACTTTATATGGGACCAATGCGCTATCAAGACTATCATGAGCTGAGCTAAGTAGGTTCTGAAGATGTTTGTCATTTTGCTGAAGATCCTGTTTCGATAACTCTAGTTGAATGGATCAAAATTGGTAACCAAATGTTTGTTAAAAAAAAAATTCTATCTGAGGTGAATTGCAGCTTTAAAGGATTTTGTGCCTGAAACTGTTGCCACATATGCCTGAGGGACCTGCCCAGTAAAATCTGTGAGCTCTGGTTTTTAACTGTGTGCATAATTCATATGTTGAGACCAGGATTTGTCTGTTAATTCAGGGTTAGTTTATGTTGATTTTGGCTTGATTATTAATAGGTATAAAACGTGAAATTTCATCATATAGTCAGAGAGGTGTACAGCATGGAAACAGACCCTTCAGTACAAATAATCTATTTCAACCAGATGTCCTAACCTAATCTAGTCCCATTTGCCAGAACTTGGGCCATATCCCTCTAAACCCTTCTTATTCATATACCTATCCAGATGCCTCTTAAATAATTGTACCAGCCTTCACCACTTTCTCTGGCAGCTCATTCCATACATGCACAACGCTCTGCATAAAAAGGTTGCCCCTTAGGTCTTTTTTAATTTTTCACCTCTCACCCTAAACCTACGCCCTCCAGTTCTGGGCTCCCCCAACCCAGGAAAAAGACCTTGCCTATTTACTATCCATGCCCCTCATGATTTTATAGATCTCAATAAAATCAGCCCTCAGCCTCCGATGCTCCAGGGAAAACAGCCCCAGCTTATTCAACCTCTCCCTATAGCTCAAATCCTCCAACCCTGGCAACATCCTTGTAAATCTTTTCCGAACTCTTCCAAGTTTCACAACATCTTTCCAATAGGAAGAAGACCAGAATTGCATGCAATATTTCAAAAGTAGCTGAACCAATGTCCTGTACTGCCGCAACTCCTGTACTCAATGCTCTAATTAATAAGCGAAAGCATACCAAACACCTTCTTCGCTATCTACCTGCGACTCTACTTTCAAGGAGCTATGAACCTGCACTCCAAGGTCTCTTTGTTCAGCAACACTCTCCAGGACCTTACCATTAAGTGTATAAGTCCTGCCCTGATTTGCTTTCCCAAAGTGCAGCACTACACATTTATCTAAATTAAACTCCATCTGCCACTCCTCAGCCCATTGGCCCATCTGATCAAGATCCTGTTATTCTCTGCGGTAACCTTCTTTACTGTCCACTACACCTCCAATTTTGGTGTCATCAGCAAACTTACTAACTATACCCCCTATGCTCACATCCAATCATTTATATGAATAACAAAAAGCAGTGGACTCAGCACTGATCCTTGTGGCACACCACTGGTCACAGGCCTTCAGTCTGAAAGACAACCCTCCACCACCACCCTGTCTTCTACCTTCAAGCCAGTATCTGCATCCAAGTAGCTAGTTCTCCCTGTATTCCAAGAGATCTAACCTTGCTAACCAATCTACCATGAGGAATCTTCTCGAACGCCTCACTGAAGTCCATCGAGATCACGTCCACCACACTACCCTTATCAATCATCTTTGTTACTTCTTCAAAAAACTCAATCAAGTTCGTGAGACATGATTTCCCATGCACAAAGCCATGTTGACTATCCCTATTAGTCCTTGCCTTTCCAAAACATGAAAGTCCTGTCCCTCAGAATTCCCTCCAACAACTTGTCCACTACTGATGTCAGGTTCACTGGTCTATACTTCTCTGGCTTTTCCTGAACATCATTCTTAAATAGTAGCACCATGTTAGTCAATCCTGTGACTAACAATGATACAAATATCTTAGCAAGTGGTCCAGCAATCACTTCTCTAGCTTCCCACAGAGTTCTAGGGAACAACTGGTCAGGTCTCAGGGATTTATCCAATTCTATGCATTTTAAGCAGTCCAGCCCCTCATTTTCTGTAATGTGGACATTTTTCAAGATGTCATGATCTATTTCCCCACATTCTATATCTTACATGTCCTTCTCCACAGTAAACACTGATGCTAAATACTCATTTAGTATCTCACCTATCTGCTGCACTTCCACAATTGGCTGCCTTGCTGATCTTCGGGTCCCTATTTTCTCTCTAGTTACACTTTTGTCCTTTATGTATTTATAAAATCCTTTGGATTCTCCTTAATCTTATTTGCCAAAGCTACCTCATGTCCCCTTTTGGCCTTCCTGATTTCCCTCTTAAGTGTACTCCTAGTGCCTTTACACTCTAAGGATTCAGCCGATATCTGCTGTCTATCCCTGACATATGCTTACTTCTTTTTGTTAAGGAATACCTCAATCGCTCTAGTTATCCCACATCCCCTACACTTATCAGCCTTGCCTTTCACCTAACAGGAATATACTGTACATTTATCTCATTTTTGAAGGATTCCCATTTTCCAGCTGACCCTTTACTTGTGAACATCCACATCCAATCAACTTTGGAAAGTTCTTGCCTAATACCGTCAAAATTGACCTTCCTTCAATTTAGAACTTCAACTTTTAGATCCCGTCTATCCTTTTCCATCACTATTTAGAACCTAACAGAACGATGGTCACTGGCCCCAAAGTGCACACCCACTGACACCTCAGTCACCTGCCCTGCCTTATTTCCCAAGCATAGGTCAAGTTTTGCATTTTCTCTTGTAAGTACATCCACATACTGAATCAGAAAATTTTCTTGTACACACTTAACAAATTCATCTCCATCTAAACTTTTAACACTACGGCAGTCCCAGTCTATGTTTGGAAAGTCAAAATCCCCTACCATAACCACCCAATTACTCTAACAGATAACTGAAATCTCCTTTCAAATTTGTTTCGCAATTTCCCTCTGACTATTAGGGGGTCTATAATACAATCCCAATAAAGTGATCATTGTTTTCTTATTTTTCAGTTCCACCTAAATAACTTCCCTGGATGTATTTCCGGGAATATCCTCCTTAAGTACAGCCGTAGTGCTATCCCTTATCAAAAACACCACTCCCCTTCCTCTCTTGCCTCCCTTTCTATCCTGGGAGAAGGTGAGGACTGCAGATGCTGGAGACCAGAGTTTATATCCTTCCTGTAGCATTTGCATCCTGGAACATTAAGCTGCCAGTCCTGTCCATCCCGGAGTCATGTATCTGTAATTGCTATGATATCCCAGTCCCATGTTCCTAACTATGTCCTGAATTCATCTGCCTTCCCTGTTTGTCCTCTTGCATTGAAGTAAATGCAGTTTAATTTATCGGTCCTACTTTGTTTTTTGTTTTGCACCTGCCTGCCCCGACTGTTTGACTTGCTCCTTTCCCAAACTGTGCCAGTCTCAGATTGATCTCTTTCCTCACCACCCCCATCCACCTCACCCTTCACAATCTGCAGATGCAGAAAATAGCACCGTCTTATCGCTCTAAAAGAAATACTGCTCCAAGCTAATTTAACACTTAGGTTTCTAACATTTAAATGTAATCAAGAAATAGATCTCAATAAAACATGTCATCAAGAAAGGACCCACTCTACTCATTATTGTAGATTTACAGCAAGGCTACACATTAAAAACTCTGCACTTGTCTGTTCCTGTGCTGTGAGCTCTCCCACACAGGTTCCTCCAAGGTCAGCTGAGAATTTTGCTGTTTGTTAATCTTTCCAAGACACACTCCCATGTCTAGAGATACATGAACTCAAATAGCAAAAGACAGTAATTGTGCAGATTCACTGCTATGTCAGACAGCAGTATAGGTTTCTTTCTCTGACCATGTGATCACTGCCTTTGTCTGTCTTCCTCTTTTTTTAAAGTGCCGTTGTTTTGATCTTTTTTCTCCCAAAGTTCCAAAGCAATGTAACAGCATATATAACAGTAATTGCTGCTCCGGAAATCACCTCCAACATCTGAAATACCCCAAAAAAGGAGCAGCTCTTGCAGCCACAATTTTTTTCCCATTCTCCATCTTGGATTTCCCAGAATCCATTTTGACCATTGGTGTTCTTTGATAAAATACATATCTTTTGGTTTGTTGAAACTCCACGGGGATCACGGAAGTATTTAATTGGATAGAGAAATAAACCCTAAATGAAATGGTAAGAGGGACCAGGGTCAGGATTGTAAAAGGTAAAATTAGAACTGACATCAGGAAGTATTTTGTTACACAGGATGATCAATATCTTGATCAAAACACTTGGAGGACCTTCTAACAGCAAGATGAACTGAGTGGCATTTTAAAAGGTTAAGACAGTTAAAAGGATCTCGGAAGTCAATCTTGTGAATGACTGGAGACTGAATGACCTTTGATACAGGAAAGATAATTCCACCTGTATCTCAGTGCGAAGTCAATTAAAATTGATTTCTAAAGAGATGCAAATTTTTGATAGCTGTGATTAAACTCCTTAAGATATATAAATAATGCATAATTGTTTCATAACTTCTTTACACAGAGTTTTACCA
Source organism: Chiloscyllium plagiosum (assembly GCF_037043375.1). Lineage (NCBI taxonomy): Eukaryota > Metazoa > Chordata > Chondrichthyes > Orectolobiformes > Hemiscylliidae > Chiloscyllium > Chiloscyllium plagiosum. The sequence continues at coordinate 116,598,791 of NW_028270141.1, read as the reverse complement.
ACAATTGATAGAACTTGAAATCTGTAACTGTATACCAAACATTAAAGGAATGTCAGATTATGTTTTCACTGAACAGAAAATTTGAATTTTGCCTCAATGGAAGCATTCAGATTCACTGCTATACTTCCAGCACTACTGAGTGTTACCGGATTAAAATCCAGGAACTCCCCATCACTGTGGAGGTCCCTATACCTAAAGAACTGCAGCAGTTCAAGAAAGCAGCTCATCTTCTAAAGGGCAATTAAGGATGGACAATACGGTTGGCTCTGCCTTTCAATAAATTTTTAAAACGTTCTGACCTTTTAATCTGTATGTATTATGCTAACAAATGACTTCAAAGTGATTAATCATTTATAGAATATAGTACCAAGTATTTCCAGTTGTGACTACTAATGGATTGCTTTCCCCTGTGTTTGGAGAAGCTACTGAATGGTGCTGTAAATTTCCAAATAGAAGGAAAAAGTATCTCGCTTTGTTGCAGAATTTCATTAATTTTCAAACCATCAAGAGAGGACATTGCAGAGCAATCCAGAGTCAGAACCTGGCAAATTCGGCAAAGCTGTTGATGAGAACAAGGGAAGATAGTGCCATTGAGCACATGCATGGCATGGTGACTTTGACCAAGACAGTTTCAATCTTATTGCAAGGAGTACAATCAAATGTGGAGGATTCAGACAGTGAAGAGTTGAGGGCTAGCTTTTGAATAAAGATAGGAAGCTCGGGAAACAAAAGGTAGAGACAAATGGTTTAATGCTCATGTTTCAGAGTGCTGTTATGGCAGTTTCCCCCAAAAAAGTTGGAGATTGGAATGGGGTAAGGGCTTCAGCAGCACAGATATTGAAGTCAAACTCCAGACCGATTCCCATTGGAGGGGGTCGATTGGAGAAGGTCAGACACCAGACTGATCCCCATTGGAGAAAATAAAATGCCTGGCTGATCCTTATTGATGGAAGTCAGGTACCGGGCTGATCTATGAGAGTGAAGTTACTGTGGTCTGTAGCTCTTTGTTTCTAAATTTGAGGAACATAGGACTTCTCGACATTGGATTGGGCATTGGATCATTCAAGCCTGCTCAGCCATTTAATGCAGTCATGGCAGACCTGGTCGGAGTTCCTGTCTGCACTCCATAACCCTCAACTCCTTTGTTTATGAAAAAATCCATCAAACATCCTGGAATAACTTCAATGACACAATGTACTGCTTTCTAGGGAAGCAAATTCAATATTCTAATATTCCTCAGTGGCAAAAAAAACTTCCCATTTCATTGTATGAAGGGAGACTCACTTATTTTTAAACTAGTCTTCCCTCGCAAGGGGAATTCACCCATTCAAAATCCTTCAGGACTTTATATGTTTCAAAAAGATCATATCTTATTTCTCTGAACTCCAATGAATTCCAATTCCAGGATGATAGCCAGTGACTAGTGGAGTTCCGCAGGGGACTATTCATGTTATACATTAACAATCTGGATAAAGGAACTGAAGACATTATTGCTAGTTTGCAGATGACACTTGGAATGAATCGAATTGGCTGAAGATTAATATCTTAAGATACAGGGGACCTGTGGAGGAGATCATGATAGATTATTGCTTTAACATTTCGGAATGAAAATGAACTCCAACACTTTAGCATTTCTTTGGTACTGATTTGGTGCATACTCTTGCATAATAGAAGATGAAGTTATTTATGAAACATCATTCTAATGCAAACATATCTTTTTATCAAATGAGGGACAAAAGCTATACAAAAAATGCTCCAGATGTGGTCTCAATAAAGCCCTAAATAAGTGCAGCAAAACTTCCCAACTTTTATATTCCATTTCTCTTTGTATAATTAGTACTCCCTGATTCAATGAGAGAAGATAGTCATTAACTAAAATAAAATAAAATAAATTTACTAAAATAAAATGATTTGCTTGCATAATAAGTCATTGCAATCCAGAAGTATTTCATTGTGTGAAACTTAAGATATTTGATGTATCACTGTGTAAATGTAAGTCTATTATAAATTGATGCTCATCTAACTAGAGTTGGATCGCTCAGAACGAGTAGGTTAAATATTAAACTTTCCAGGATTGCAATTATTTCAAGGGAAATATATCATTGTCCTTAAAAAAAACATTCCATTGTTCTTTAAAACAGCCTTAACCCGTAATCTTACATCTGAGACAGAAGAATCACAACTCATTTCAGCCAAGCTAATTTTCAGCTACAAGAGGTGATTTAACAGGATGTTGCCAGGTATGAGAGGTTTGAGTTATAAAGAAAGCTGGGTAGGCAGGGACTTTTTTCACTGGAGTGTACGAGGTTGAGAGGTGATCTGATCAAAGTTTGTAAAATAATGGGAAGTATAGGTAGAGTTAGTGATAGTCGATACCTAATCCATGGGGAAATCCAGCAGCGAGAACACAAGTCCTTTATATCGCCTTATAGCAAGATGGGGGCTATGGGGAAGGATGGGTCAGAGGCAAAAAAATGGGATTGGTTTCAGAGAGCACCTACTTGCTCCCCCACCAGGCCTGTGATTGCCACCTGAGTAAGGCAACTGGAGCCCCACCCCCTTCCAGACAGGGCAAGCAGGTCACCATAGCTTTTCCAGTAGGGAAATTAACCACTTCTCTGACTCAGGAAACAGCAAATGGTAAGGTGAGGACCTCAGGTCCGTTAATTGAAAACTTAAAGGCCCTTAATTGCTGGTGGAATGAGAAGGTAGTCAAAAGACAACTTTGCCCCCACCAAGCATTTAATTGTCTAGGTGGCATGATGTGGATAGGTTTCTCTCCATCTCCTTTGGACTTACCATCTCCAGGGAGGGGAGATTGCATCCTCTGTTTCACCTCTGCACAGTCACTGCCAGCCTGGCTGAGGACTTACAGTCATAGAGATGTACAGCACGGAAACAGACAATTAGGTCCAACTCGTCCATGCCGACCAGATATCCTAAATTAATCTGGTCCCATATGCAAGCATTTGACCCATATCCCTCACAACCCTTCCTATTCATAGATGCATTCAAATCTCTTTTAAATGTTGCAATTGTACCAGCCTCCACCACTTCCTATGGCCGCTCATTCCATGCACACACCATTCTCTGCATGAAAAGCTGCCACTTTAGTCTCTTTTAAATTTTTCCCCTCTCACCTTAAATCTATGCCCTGTAATTTTGGACTCCACACCCTGGGGAAAGGGGTGTCTATTTACCCTATCCATGCCCCTCATGATTTAATCAACATCTATGAGATTACTCCTCAGCCTCTGATGCTCCAGGGAAAAATAGCCTCTCCCTGCAGCTTAATCTTTCCAACCCTGGCAACATCCTTGCAAATCTTTTCTGAACCCTTTCAACTTTCACAATACCCTTCCTATAGCAGGGAGACGAGAACTGCAACTGTGCCTGTGCTGTCTGCCAGCAACCTCTGACCTGCTTTAGTAGCCTTGGCATTTACAGGGTTAGATTTGTTGAATCGTGACAGTTATGTCTTTCTGGGCAATTATATAAAATTTTTAAGCACAAGTTCAAATGAGGACCAGCTAGGAGGTGGAACAAGAAGGAAAGCTGTCACCAAAGATGTTCACATGCAAACAATACAGCAATATACATTTGTTACAATACGATAGCTTTGGAGACACATAATCATCAGAAAAAATGAAAAAGCATCCTTAATAACAAATAAGTGTGACTGAGAAAAACAGCAAAAGGAATAAATGCAGACTGTGCTGGAAGAAAGAGATACAGAATCTTGCAATTATAGAATGGTCACAACACAGAAGGAAACCATTCAAGCAACTGTGCCTGTGCTGTCTGACAGTGCAAGTAACTCAGTTACACTCCCCTGCCTTTTACCTCAAGTCCTGTAAATAATTATCTAATTCCTTTTTAAAAGCCATGATTGAATCAGAGTCCATCGCACTCAAGCACTTGATTTCAGTTCCCACCCACTGAATGGGTAAAGCCAATTTTCCACGTATAGTCACGGATTCATAGAGATGTACAGCATGGAAACAGACCCTTTGGTCCAACTTGTCCATGCCACCAGATATCCCAACCTAATCTAGTCCCATTTGCCTGCATTTGGCCCATACCCCTCTAAACACTTCCTAGTCATATACACATCCAGATGCCTCTTAAATGTTGTAATTGTACCAGCCTCTACCACTTTCTCTGGCGGCTCATTCCATACACGTACCACCCTCTGCGTGAAAAAGGTTGCCTGTGAGGTCTCTTTTAAATCTTTCCCCTCTCACCTGAAGTGTATACCCTCTAGTTTTGGTCTTTCCAATCTTGGGGGAATAGACCTTGTCTATTTACCCTATCCATGCCTCTCATGATTTTATAAACCTTTATAAGATCACCTCTCAGCCTCTAATGCTCCAGGGAAAACAGTCCCAGCCTATCCAGCCTCTCCTTCTAGCTCAAACCATCCAACCCTGGCAACATTCCTTGTAAATCTTTTCTGAGCCCTTTTACACTTCACAACATCCTTCCTGCAGCTGGAAACCAGAATTGCACACAGTATTCCAATAACGACCTGACCAATGTCCTATACAGCCGCAAGATGACCTCCCAACTCCTATATTCGATGCTCTGATCAATAAAGGCAAGCATATCAAACACCTTCTTCGCTGTCTGATCTAGCCGTGACTCCACTCTCAAAGAACTATGAACCTGCACCACAAGGTCTCTTTGTTCAGTAACACTCCCTAGGACCTTACCAGTAAGTGTATAAGTCCTGCCCTGATATGCGTTTCCAAAATGCAACATCTCAGATTTTCCCCGCCCTATCATGTTTTATTCCAGATTTCTGTATTCCACAGTATTTTGCTTCCATTATAACTAATAAGGTTCTTGATTTAGTTTGTTCAGATGGATTGCCATGGATTTCCAACAGTGGCTTTTAGTGCATTTCTGTTAAATCAAACTATCGTCAAAAAGTCTAAAATCACACACCAAGTTATAGGCCAACAGGACTATTTGGAAGCACTAGCTTTCGGAGCGCTGCTCCTTCATCACGTGGCTGTGAAGTATAACATTGTAAGACACAGAATTTATAACAAAAGTTTACAGTGTGATGTAACTGAAATTGAATATTGAAAAAGACCTGGATTGTTTGTTAAGGTGTACCTTCAATACATTATCTGGGCTGACATGACACCGATTGTTAAATTTCGCTTGAGAATGTAACCTTTAAAAAAAGTTTTATGATTTACATATGAAAGAACCGAAACCAACATGGTCATTCTAAAAGATTAGATTAGATTTCATTACATTACAGCGTGGAAACAGGCCCTTCGGCCCAACAAGTCCACACCGACCCGCCGAAGCGCAACCCACCCATGCCCCTACATTTACCCCTTACCTAACACTACGGGCAATTTAGCACGGTCAATTCACCTGACCTGCACATCTTTGGACTGTGGGAGGAAACCGGAGCACCTGGAGGAAACCCACGCAGACACGGGGAGAACGTGCAAACTCCACACAGTCAGTCGCCTGAGGCAGGAATTGAACCCGGGTCTCAGGCGCTGTGAGGCAGCAGTGCTAACCACTGTGCCACCGTGCCGCCCAGCTGAGAGACTTAACAAACAATCCGGGTCTTTTTCAATATATAATTTCAGTTACATCACACAGTAAACTTTTGCTATAAATTCTGTGTCTTAAGAGTCTTATTCTCCACAACCACCTGATGAACGAGCAGTGCTCCAAAAGCTAGTGCGTCCAATTAAACCTGTTGGACTATAACCTCGTGTTGTGTGATTTTTAACTTTGTACACCTCAGTCCAACACCCGCATCTCCAAATCATAACAAAAAGTCTGCATTCTTTTGAAACATATAAAAGAGACACGTAGCTGGGCAAAATCAAACTACATGGACAGCATTAAAGATAACTTGTGTACTGTTGGGCTACTGAAGCATGAAAACATTTTTGCTTAGGAACTTCAGGGTCTTGATTACTCCAGAATGGGATAGTTGGAGATAATCAGCAAACAGTGCATTTGTCTTTCATTTCAAGTATATTATTTTCTCCCCCTCAACACTGGAGCATCCAAATGGCTCCTCATTCATCTTCTGCAGGAAATGCCCACAATACAAACAAAATCCTTAGGTCACTTTTATAACGCAGATTAAGATAATCCCATAGTCATTTTTAATTTTTTTTCACCATTTGGAGTCATGGCAAGGTCAGCATTTATTTCCCATCCCTAACTACACCTGAACTGAGAGGTTAACATAGTCATTTCAGAGTGAAGTTAACGAAGACATAGCTGTGGATCTGAAGTCACATGTAGATCAGACCAAGTAAGAAAGGCAAATTTCCAGGGTATTAGTGAACCAGGTGGACATTCACAACAATCGATGACAGTTCAGTGATTCTAACCATGATAACAATCAATTCTAGAGTTTATTAAATTAACTACAATTTCAGCAACTGCCACAGTATAATCTGAACCTATGTCCCAGAGCTTTAGTCTAGGCTGGTGGATGATTAGATATTATGTCTCCATCTTCCCAATCTGAAAGAAACACAGCTAGTTGAGGTGCTCAAATTCTCACCATGCTCCCATCTGATGGGTGATCATTTGCTAAGTATGATATTTATTGACATACAACCTAAAAATACATATAAAGTCTCTCCCAGGTACTTCACTGTCAACAATAAGCTGGAACATGAGATATTGCATTGACTATTAGAAATCACACATGAAACAGAGTTAATCAACAATGATTAATAAACATTTCACATTACTCCAAAGAATGGTCAAATGTCCTTAGACCAAATAGCTTACTTCTGTCATGGTTTCCAGTCAAAATAAATGACCTTAGCTTCAGTGACTAAAGGTCACTTGAATCGGTCTTTCTTTCCATATTTATGATTTACTTTTGTTCTGTCCAAATCACTAGTAATCACATTAACTATTCATCTTGCAGGCCCTCTGAAATGTTAATAACCAGCAGAATTGCCAAACAGACCCCCTTCAAAGTCTAGTATCACTGGTTACGTTGAGTTCAGAAAAGTGGTTAAAACGGCATCAGACTAAGCGTGATTTCTAAACTAGCGTCATTAAAAATAATCCAAGGTGTCTGATTTTCAGGACATCTGTTTAATCATAAAGGCTGGAAGTAAAGCGAAGCCATGTTTTAAACTGCAAAATAAGTTTTTAAACTTCAAATGCAGTCAGTATTTCTGGAAGTTGCCAAGAGCATATCCAGAGAGTATGTACTCATTTACCTATGTACTGTGTAAAAAGAAAATTTCTGTAGATTTGAAAATCTAAGGAGAAAAAGATTCTGAAAAATATTCAGCAGGTCAGGCAGCATCTTGATCAGAACTGAAATTATTACAGATATCATTACAATAAATAACTTAGAAAGTAGAACAAGTGCAGGTGGTTGCATGGTGGGCAGTTGGTTGGGGAGTGAGAGGGAGAGAAAAAGAGAGAGAGACAGACAGACAGACAGAGATACTACATAAATCCAGTGAGTTTTAAGGAGAGACTGTTAAAAGACAAACCTGATAGCGGTGAAGGACAAAAAAGTGGCATGGTAAGAGCAGTATTATCAGATGATTGTATCATTCTGCTTCTGTTGATTACTGGCACATTATTTCTGTTCCTGGATGTTAGTAAAAATGTGTTCTCCAATGATAACATTGTCAGTTATCAAAAGGAAAACATGATATTTGATAGTTGGGGATGGAACTGGGTGAGGAACTGGGTGAGGGAGTGGGGTGGGATGGGTGGGGGGGGGGTGATTTGTTCCTTGGAGTATATGAATATTAATGAGCAACCCCACACAAAATAGTTGCAAAATCAATGGCTCAGATGGATCCTTTTCAGTCCAAAGTACTCTCTCAGTAGGCTTTTCAAACTAAAATAAATCTGCATGCGCTTTATTCCAATAGTTGGTGGGTTTTATTTAAGGTATTCATTCTCCATTACCAATTGGTTCTTCATCCTTCTTAACTTAAGCTTGTACCTTGCACCATTTATACAGTCATAGAGTTATACAGCACGAAACAGCAGTTTGACCTAACTCATCCATGCCGATTAGGAATCTTAAACAGTCCCATTTGTCTGCATTTGGCCCATATCCCTCCAAACCTTTCCTATCCATGACCCAGTCCAAATGTCTTTTAAATGTTGGAATTGTACCTGTCTCTACCACTTCCTCTGGCAGCTCATTCCATACATGCACCACCCTCTGACTGAAACAATTGCCCTTCAGGTCCCTTTTAAATATTTGCCCTCTCACCTTCAACCTATGTCCCCTAGTTTTGAACTCACCAAAACTTGGAGAAAGACCTTTGCAATTCACTTTTATCAATGCCCCTCATGATTTTATAAACCCCATATAAGGTCACACCTCAGCCTCTGACACTCCAGGGAAATATTCCCAGCCTATCCAGCAAAAGACAGCCCTGAGTTCCCTTAAGTAGGTTCCAGCAATTCAATACAATCTACCAAAGCATCCAGACCACTGCCCTTGTCTATAAAGAGGGAGAGATATTTGGTTGATGTGTTTGGCTGAGTGGGTTGGGAAGGTTGAACAAGAAGTGACCACATTATAGTCAGGTCTGTTTTGGCCAACTTTTCTTTTCCACTTCTCCAGACACCAAGTTTATCTACCTGTCCCCATTTTCTTCACTCGGAAAAACAGTGGGATTAGAATTGGCAACCATCTGGAGTTTGTCCTGGAGTCTGCAGACATAAAAGATTAATCTCCAAGACTCGGCCATGTATTTTTAAAAAAACTATTTACTAAAATAATAATAGAAATGATATTAAAAGTCTGCTCAACAATGACCTAATATGATCATTAATAGATTGATTGATTTCCAGTGTGTGTGGTCTCTGGGCTGTGATGTCCAGTAAAGGTGGTGGTTAGCCCCTTATAAAGTCCTTGGAGATGACACGGAGTATCACTAAGTTAACTATTCACTGCCCGACTCACTGCAGGAGGGGATTAAATGCATCCCTAGCCTCGTTTCTGATTTTAGCATTCATTTTCAAGAGGGCTAGAATACAAGAGCAGAGACATACTGTTGAGACTGTATAAGACTGTGATCAGACTGCATTTGGAATATTGTGAACAGGTTTGGGCCCCTTATCTATGGAATGATGTGATGGTGATGGAGGGGGTCCAGAGGAGGTTTATAGGTATGATCCTAGCGATGAAGAGCTTGTCATATGAGGAGTGGTTAAAGAACTCTGGGTCTGTACTTGATGGAGTTTAGAAGGTTGAGGGGGAATCCCATTCAAACTTACAATTAGGGCTGGATAGAGTGGGTGTGGAGAAGATGTTTCCACTAGAAGGAGAGATGAGGACCTGAGGACACAGCCTCAGAGTGATGGGATGACTACTTAGAACTGAGACGAGGAGGAATTTATTCAGCAAAGGGTGGTGAATCTGTGGAAAACACTGCCACAGAAGTCTATGAAGACAAATCATTAATTGTGTTTAAGACAGAGATAGGTTCTTGATGAGTAAGGGTAGAAGGGAGAGTAGGGTTGAGAAACTTAGCCATGATTCAGAGCAGACTCAATAGGCCAGAAAGCTTATTCTGCTCCTATATCTATTGTCTAAAGGTTCTCTTGGGAAGATATTACTAAGGACTCCATTAGCTACACTGAACATGCTAAACACATGACTTTTATTGCCAAGATGTGGTTAAGCACTCAGATGCCAAGGATGAACTCTCCATTGATTTAGTGGGAAGGTATATGGTAAGGCAGTACATTGGGAGGGTGGATGTGCTGAACAATCTGTGCCTGGGACATCATGTGTAGGAGATCCTGTGATGGGATTTCCAGGAATAGGTCAAACCAAATTTGGCAGTCTTAAATGTTTCAAATTTTGGGAGCTTGTCAACCACCCATTCTGACACCAGAGACATTTGGCTTCTTTCAAATCTTGGAAACGAGCTGTAGGCTGGCAAACAGTGACATTCCTGGTCTGTAAGGTCCAGTTCCATCATCTCATGATGGCTGACTGATGTCTTAAAAGCATTTAAAGGTAGACCTTTTCTCCTGAAAGCACTGTCTCTCTCAATTTTGCACAGTAGTATCTTTTAAAATGTCAGCATATGGTCTCTTTAGATCTACCTGAGACAGGAAAAGATTTGCACCATGTTACTGTGACAACTACTCTTAAAAATCAGCACCAACTCTGCCAAGTGACAACTTAATTGCAACTCTCAAATGCTATTGAGTTATATGCTATTGGCGTACGCCAATTTTTTTTGATAAATGATTCAGATAAAAGTGCAACAAAAGGCTAACAAATGATTGGGATTGCATGAATAACTTCTTTAGCGGCACAGATTTTTAAGCCACATTCTCCATAATGGTCCCACGGTTGTTGCCATGCCAATCAATTACCCAAAGAATTCAGAGTCATAGATGCATAATTCATCATATAATTCATCAGTGTTTCGGAAACAATTGGCACTCCTAAGAATCACAGCAATCTTCCAGTGCTCTTTAAATTCAGCTCTTTGGCATTTACTCTGATAAAAGCAAAATACTGGAAATCTGAAATTTAAGCAGTAACATTGGACAAGAAAAGTTGACTCTGTTTCTCTGTCTTCCGATGCCACCACACCTGCTGAGTTTCTCCAGCACTTTCTGTTTTTGTTTTATTATTTGATATGGACCTGTGTTGAGTATTTTTGCAATGAACAAAGAAAAAACAGATTACCCTGGAAATTGCAAGATCCAGTCCAGTGCATAGCATTTCCCATTTTCGCAAGTGTGGGAATGATGTCAGGTCGTGATTTGTAAAGCATGGTGCACAGTGCAGCTTGTTGCTGCCAGAATTGGCTGCCTTTACTTGTGTGAGGTTGGTAGCTCATGAGTGTGAGGACTTACACAAATAGACCTGGTAAGAGCAGGTCTGAACTTTTTGTATATCTCTGAATAGCCTAGGAGAGGAAGGGAACCCTTTCCATATGGGTAAAAACAATGACTACAGATGCTGGAAACCAGATTTTGGATTAGTGGTGCTGGAAGAGCACAGCAGTTCAGGCAGCATCCGAGGAGCAGCAAAATCGACGTTTCGGGCAAAAGCCCTTCATCAGGAATGATGAAGAGCTTTTGCCCAAAACATTGTTTTTGCTGCTCCTCGGATGCTGCCTGAACTGCTGTGCTCTTCCAGCACCACTAATCCAAAACCCTTTCCATGTGGCTGTGGGAAACTTTGGGGAAGGTCAGGTTAATATTGAAATGGTTATACACACTCACATCTATTTTCTAAATGTTTTGAATAATGTTTTTTTTTTAGTAAATTGTCAGGCTCACTGTGATCATCAACAGACTTGCCAACATCAACTGTCAATAGTGTAAAATATAGCCATCAAGAGGACCTCCCAAAAGTGCCTGTTAGAGGCAGCTGTCAAGCCATTTAAAAATCCTGCTCTTTAAATCATAAAAAAATTAAAACAAAACATTGGTTGTTATTTATCCCTGCTGACATCAACATAAAGGTTTCCGTTACTGTATATGTGCCACATGATTGATTTCACAACTAACCGTTAATACAGCAGGGTGCCAGTCATTTTGTAGTTTGATTGAAGCGATGAGTAGTTATGGATTCCAATAATGGAACTATAACCCTAACCCTACTGCATGTTGTTAGAAGAGATGGTACACTTGAATGACGAGTTTGTTCTTATAACCCATTATATAATTGCAGAAATGTAAATATAGTAACTTTTTAATCAATTAAAGCTTGTTTACCAATATAGGGATGTCTGCATTACACATTTAGATTTTTATTTAATATAATGTTATTTAATTTAATTTAAATATGGGTCCTGAGGTCCATATTAGATACAAAATGAGTTTAACATAGTGGTATAAGAGTGGTGAATTGGAGGTGAGCCACCATTGGTTGGCATTGGACATGGTATGGAACAGTGTGAGAGGTGAAAGCAGGGGGGGTAGCTGATGTCTTATTGGTATTTTCTGAAACTTGATCCATGTGTTTCATAGAGCTGGAACTCTCGTGACTCCACACACCAGACTTGTGGCTGAAGATCAGGTTGTCAATCTCAACACTTTTATCAGGTCACTAGGCAAATCAGCTCTTTCAAATAAATCAATGGATTTTTCTTTTAATAGGAGAAAAAAAATAATGTTCAAGTTTAGATAGGTGAAATGAAAACCACTTTAAAATGCCATGGAATTACACTGAGAGATAGGATTAATCCTAAGATTTCATAGTGAAGGTGGCCTGAGGTAGCAGTGACGATAATATACCATTGAATTTTACATCCAGTATGAGAGAGAGAGAGTTTGGATGCAAGAATTCTTAAAAATTTACATAGAAAATATCAAAAGGCATGAAAGCAAAGCTAGCTAAAGTCAATCGGCAATTTATAATAGGAAAGTAAAATTTTAAAAATATAAAGAATAATAACTGAGCATTGGTCCAATAGAAAGTGACACTGGGGAGGTAATAATGGAAAGTAAGGAAATAGCAGATGAAATTAACAGATATTTTACATCAGTCTTCATGAAAGCAGATACTCCTAACATGACAGAAGTGACATAAATCAGGAAGTGGGATGAAGGAACTCAGGAAAATCACAATCACTAAAAAGGTGGTATTAGGTAAAATGTTGGAGCTGCAGACTGACAAGTGTTTAGGTTCAGATAGACTTTAGATATGGAAATGTGTTGCTGGAAAAGCGCAGCAGGTCAGGCAGCATCTAGGGAACAGGAGAATCGACGTTTCGGGCATTAGCCCTTCTTCAGGAATATTTTGCCCGAAACATCGATTCTCCTGTTCCCTAGATGCTGCCTGACCTGCTGCGCTTTTCCAGCAACACATTTCCATCTCTGATCTCCAGCATCTGCAGACCTCACTTTCTCCTCAGATAGACTTTATCCAAAGGCCACAAAAGAAGTGCCTCATGAGATAGCTGAAGCATTGTTTCAGTTTTCAGAACTCCTTTGATTTGAGGTGAGCTCAGAAGATAGTGAATGTAACTTTCTTTCAAAAAAGGAGTCAGAAAGCACCAAGTTACAGGTCAGGTAGCTTACATCCAATTTAGGAAAATGTAAGATGGTATTATTAAGGAAGTTCACTAGGCAGGTTCAAGGTTAATTCAGAGTTAAGATTATTTTTTTGAATTGGAAATCATGTTTGACCAATCTATTAGCATTGTTTAAATGGGTAGCATGTTTTGCGAATAAATGGGAAACAGTAGATAGAGGTACTATGCTTTGCAATTTTCAAGCCATTGAGTAAGGTGCTACATAAAAAGGCTATTGCAGGAAATAAAAGCTCATAAAGCATACAGGGTATCATAATAGCATGAACAGAGAATAGGCAAAACTGCATCCTTTTTCAGGTTGGCAAAATGTAACAAGTGATGTGCCAAATGGATCGGTGCTGCAATCTCAACTATTTACAATTTAGACTTAAATGAAGGGACAGAGAGTGTGATTGTCAAATTTCCTGGTGGCACAAAGATTGGTAGGAAAGCAAATTGCGAAAAAGGCACATGGAGACCACAAAAAGGAAAGTGGGAAAGTGGGAAACATGTGGCATATGGAATATAATGTGGGAAAATATTGTCTATTTTGACAGGAAGAATTAGAATAAGCATTATCTAAATGGTGAGAGATTGCAGAGCTGGATCATCTTGTGCAAGAATTGTAAAGCATTAATAAACTGGTACAGCAAATAATAAGGAAAGCAAATAGAATCTGCAATTTATCGCCAGGGGAAGTAAATACAAAAGTAAGACATTATACTTCAACCATAAGGGCCCTGGTCAGACTGCACCTGGAGTAGCACGCATGGTACTGATCACCTTACTTAAAGGAAGAATGTAAATGTTTTGGAAACAACTCAGAGGTTTATCAAACTAATACAGGGAATGACAGAGTTGTCTATGGAGATTTGTTGGGCAGGCTAGGCTTATATCTGGATTTTCAAAAATAAAATTGGAACTTCATTGAACTATTAAAGATCCTGTGGGAGCCTTGACAGACTAGCTATGGAGGAGAAGCTTCCTCTTATGGGAGTATACCCATTTAAAACCAAGCTTAGGAAAGGTTTTTATCTCCAGAAGGCCATGAATCCTTGGTTGCACTTCAAACAAACGGAAGAACCATCAGTGTCTGCCTGGATTCAGCAGCAGCCAAAGACCACCCACAAGAAAAGATCTGCTGTCAGGATTATTTTGAGTTTCAGACACAAACTAGGGCGAATGGCATATCAGTTTTCAGACCCTTCTGCCTCACTTGCCTGCCCTGATAATCCTGTTGATGCTTTCCAGCTGAAATGTTTCAGATTGGCCCCACTGTCTGCAGAGCCCAACCATTCTCCTCATTTGGATGGTAAGCCAATTGTTGGCCATTTCAGCAAAAATGGCAAATGTGTGACCGTTTTCAAATGGCAGCCATCGTCTCCCATTTGAACTTGACTGCAGAGTTTAGAATCCCATTGGGAAAATCACACCCAGGAATCAAAAACACTTTACATGCAGTTTACGGAGGGAAGAATCAAGTTACATCAAACGCTGTAAACATGGACACTTCTAACATTAAGAGTGGGGAAAAGTCAGTGTTGCAATGCCTGAAACACAGGATCCAAATTACACACAGCAAGCTCCCACAAACAGCAAGGTGGTAACTGGTGAGGAATGAATATTGGTTAGGATATCTGGGATAACTTTACTGCGTTTCATCATGCAATCCTTTATTTCAACTGAGAGGTTTAAGCTCTCATCTGAAAGTTGGCACCTTAGATAAACCAGCTATCCCTGAGCAGTATCATAAAGTCTTGATGACAGATCAGCAATCAGAAATGTTGGGCCACATGTCATGCAGTCATAATGACTTTGAAGCCATTGAAAAATGCTGGGCGTGACCAGATTCCAGGACTCAAGGCCCTATTCACCGAGACTCCAAATTTTTGATAAGATAAACGTCTAAGTCGTGAGCCTACACCCTGCATCCTTGACCTGGCCCACTCCTGACCTTATACACTCCATTGCATTTTATAGTACCCTACTTTTTCATAGTGTTGGGCCGGTTTCATGGCCCCCTCAGAACAGATGTGTACTATAGTCTGGATTTGGGAATCTTTTGCAAGGCAATGCCTTACATGTCCCTACCATATCAACTTGTGCCCTCTCCTTAACCAGAATGGAACTACTTAAACTCCAAGCCAACATTCCCATGCCCATTATACACTCTGTACACACACCAACAAACACTACAATAACAATGGCATGTGTGGAACAATTAAAAACACATCTGTAATGCTTCTTTAAAAAGATTGTTGCTGTGCAAATATCAAATATCCAGACTTGTAAAGTATCAATAACACAAGTTATAAACACTTAATATCTCGTTCTGGTGTAAATAAACATTGAACAAATGATTAACGTGCTTTTTTAAAGCACACCTGTATCGATACTATAGTGCTCATTAGCTGTGTAGAAGCTGCGTAGTAGGTGAGTGGATATCCATGTGCCATGAGTTAGCAAGGAAGTTTTGAGATGCTGTTGGGAATGGTTGTTTGGGGATGGGCTGGGGGTAGGGAAGGAGATAGGGAGGGACACGATCTGGCATGGAGGGTATGAGGAACCATTGTTGTGAGTCGAGGCATGAATTGCCTTGGGTCAGTGGCTGAGGTGCAAGGGCAAGACGAGTTAAAACAGGAGCAAGCATCTTGACGGTGAAGGGGAGAAAAAAGCAATTGAGCTACTCTCAGTTCTGAACAGGATGAATAGAAAGGGTGGAAAAAGGTGAGGTATTTCCATCTCTCCTGCATTAGATAATTTTTTTGATTGAATTGGGTGAATCTCCTGCACAATGTTACGATGCTATTACATATTATAACTATTACAAATCATTGGATGTGCCAATATTCATATTATTCCCCACAAGCTTTTCATACTGCATTCTAATTCTAAATCAAAAACCATCTATCCCATTGCTTTCACATATTTGTGAGAACTTATTCCACAAAAGGGCACACAATGGCTCATTGGTTAGCAATATCAATCAAAAGAGCTCAAGCTTTGACTCAGTGGTAACATTCTTTACTTGCTTCTAAATCAAGTACTTGTGGGTTCAAGTGATTATTTGAGAAGATACAACCCAGTTTGCCTCTCCCATGTATTAGTATGAATGTACCAGGGTGATAAGATGCTAAACTGAGACTCCCTGCATCTCCCTCAGGTAAACCTAAAACAATGCCCCAAACTAGTTCAAAAAGAACATTGGAGTTCTCCCTGGTTTCTTGGCCAATGTTTATCCAACATCTTCTGTCACCAAGACAAATAATCTATTTTGGGCAGCTCCAAATGGGGTGCCATTTTTTTTTCTCAGTTAAAAATCACACAACATCAGGTTATAGTCCAACAGGTTTATTTGGAAGCACTAGCTTTCGGAGCTTTGCTCCTTCGTCAGGTGATTGTGACAACCACCTGACAAAGGAACAGCGCTCCGAAAACCAGTGCTTCCAAACTGTTGGACTATAGCCTTGTGTTGTGTGATTTTTAACTTTGTCCAGCCGAGTCCAACACCCAGCTCCTACAAATCATGACTTTTTTTCTCCTTTATGTCTAAACTATTTTACTGGCTGTAGACATTGTGTGGCTGTGGCTGTATGAATGCAAGTAATTTCCTTCTTTCATAAACTCAACAGTGTTTGGGCAGTGTTCTTAGGTCAGGCATCAAGACTCAAGCATTTGCTTCTTGGAAAAGGTATCTTTTCCTCTCCATCTTCACGATCCACAGCTCTCGACAAATATGGTACAGGAATTTTTGATTTCATTTTTTGCTTATGTTATCCTGACACAATACAATCATTTCTGGCAGCCTAACCTACAAGAAGAAAAAGGCTGTTCTTGCACTTCACACAGAACTCTGCAAGATACTTATTTTCCATATGTTACTAGACTAGGAATTGTCAGAATTTCTTATAACGAGATAATAACTTGGATCCTAACTGGCCCAGCATACCCTCTTATTTGCCAGTGCTTGATCGGCATGGCTTAATTACTCAATTTTCCAAATTGTAGAGGTCAAAATTGCTGTCTTTCACACAAGTCCAGTTCATTTGCAAGAGGTCGCACTACAGTCTTTACCTGACTCATTTCGGTTTTTGGAGTAGAAATAGATATCCCCCAGGTCCAATGTTGCAACTTGAGTTTCCTTGAAACTTGTTCCTACATGCAAATTCCCCTCCAAGCCATTTAGCATCCTGACTTAGCAATAAATCACAGTTTAGTTAGTGCCACTGAGGCAAAATTCTGGAACTCCTGAAAATTGCAGCTTAAACACAATGTGGGGATTAGACTGGACTCTGGAAATAAACAGCACAGGGCTCCTCTAAGGAGGCAGATTTACTTTACAAGATTAACATCACAAGGAACTACGATACAAGTTTTAAAATTTCATCAGCATTTGTTGGTTCTCCTGGACACCTCCAATTTTATTTGAAGGGTTCACATAACAACCATTAGAATCATTTGGCAGTGTAATTTCAATAGATCATTCTCTAACCTCCTGCCATAAAGTCGACAGAAGCTTTGGAGAACAAGTGGATAGATATAACAATATTGCAACAACAACCGTGCAAATTTCTGCATTTAAAGGTTTGTTGTTTCTATTAGGTCCACTTGGGCACAATCTTAGCCTGGAAAAGCAGAGTGAACTATAGCACTGGAAGCAAAAGATTAAATATTGATACATGGTGCAAAGAAAAATAAAATGTAACTAAAAAGCAATATTCCTACAAGGTGTATAAAGTTGTGTAAAATATTGAGGCAATTATGTCCTAATTTCCAACACTTTTAAGGCCTTGAATCAAAGTAAAAATATGGCCAGGTCTCAAGACTTGTTTTTAAAATCCATTATAGAATCCATAAAAACAAGTGAACTGTCATGCTGTTTCAGGGACATTCAGTCTAATAATCATGAGGTTATTTTTCTGTTTTAACATGGGATGTGCAGTAGCTGGCAAGGCCAGATTGCCCATCCACAAATGCCCTCGAACTCATTGGCTCTCTAAGACATATTAGAGGGCAGCCACTGGTCAACAACGTTATTGTGAATCTGGAGTCACATGTAGACCAGATCAGGTGAAGATAGAGGATTTGCTTCCCTGAAGCACATTAGTGAATCTGGTGAGTTTTTATGACTATTGATAATGGTTACAGGCTAGCTTATAATTCTGGATAAAATATTGATGACATTGACATGTAACAACCAGCTCTAGATTTTACAAAAGTCTAAAAGGACAGTAATATTTTTGTATTAAATCACTGGCCATTGGCGTTGCTGACTGGCCAGCATTGGTTGTCCTTAAGAAGGTGGTTGTGTGCTGCCTTCTTGAACCGCTGCAGCCCATGTCCTGTAGGTTTACCCAATGACAGTGAAGAAACGGTGATATATTTCCAAGTCAGGATGGTGAGTGGCTTGGAGGGTAACTTACAGGTGGTGGTGATCCCACTTATCTGCTGCCCTTGTCCTTCTAGATCAAAATGGTCGTGGGTTTGCAAGGTGCTGCAAAGAATTGTTGGTTAAATTTTGTAGTGCATCATTTAGATACTAATTGGTGGTGGAGGGAATGAATGTTTGTGGATGTGGTGCCAATCAAGCAGACTATTTGATCTGAATGGTGTCAAGCCATCTTGAGTGTTGTTGAAGTTGCACTCAGTCAGGCAGGTGGGGAGCATTCCATCACACTCCTGACTTGTGCCATGTAAATGATGGACAGGCTTAGATGAGTCAGAAGGGAGCTACTCACTGCAGCATTCCGAGCCTCTGACCTGTTCTTGTTGTCATTGCTTGAATAGTGAGTTCAGTTGAGTTTCAATGGTAACTTCCCTGGATGTTGATATTAGGGTAATGCCATTGAATGTAAAGGAACGGTGGTTAGACCGCCTCTTATTAGAGGTGGTCATTGCCTAGCATTATATAGTGTAAATGTTACTTGCTATTTGTCAGCCCAAGCATGGATATTAGGAGAAAGTGAGGACTGCAGATGCTGGAGATCAGAGCTGAAAATGTGTTGCTGGAAAAGCACAGCAAGTCAGGCAGCATCCAAGGAGCTTCTCATTCCTGAAGAAGGGCTCATGCCTGAAATGTCGATTCTCCTGCTCCTTGCATGCTGCCTGACCTGCTGCGCTTTTTCAGCAACACATTTTCACCAAGCATGGACATTGTCCAGGTCTTATTGCAACGGGACAGGGACTGCTTCAGTATTTGAGGTGTTTCGAATGCTGCTAAACATTGTGCAATGATCAATAAGTACCCCAATTCTGACCTTACGATGAAGAGAATTGATGAAGCAGCTACAGCTGGTTGGGGCTAGGACACTACCCTGAGGAACTCCTGTAGAGATGTCATTGAGCTGTGATGACTGACCTGCAACAACCACAATTATCTTCTAATGAATGGCTCCAACCAGCAGAGAATTTGCCTCCTGATTCCTATTGGTTTATGTTTTGCTCGGGTACCTTGATGCCACACTCAGTCAAACAGGGCCTTGATTACAAGGCTATCACTCTCACCTCACTTCTGGAATTCAGCTCTTTTGTCCTGGTTTGAACCAAGGCTGGAATGAGATCAGGAGCCCGAGTGTCTCTGGCAGAACCCAAACTGGGCATCACTGAGCATGTGCTACTTGCTAACTTTGTTGATGACAACTTCCATCACTTTACTGATGATCAAGAGTCAACAGATGAGGTAGTAATTGGCTGGTGTGGATTTGTCCTGCTTTTGTATGGAGGACATATCTGGATAATCTTCCACATTGTTGGGTAGATGCCACTGTTGTAACTATACTAGAACAGCAGGTGCACAAGTGTTCAGTACTATTATCAGATTATTATTAGGGACCATAGCATTTGGAATACAGGTTGTTCTACTATAATGTAACAGTTGCATTCCTCTGTGACCTTACGCTACAGAAAATTGCGCTAGAGAGGATCACTATAGAAAATCGCTATACCCGTTCAATAGAAAGTTCATGTTATCCAAACAGCATTCACAATTCATCAATCGCACTATAGCCATGTGTCATACCAGAACGACCTGTATAGATCAATCGGCCAGATAACACATAAATATAATGTTACAATCCAGGAGGATGGTGGTCTAGAATTTCTTCTGATAGAGGAACACTTTCTCTGTTTCATTCACATACATTTGCCAAATATGTCAGTGGAGACTTCTACTAATTTCACAATTGATCCTGTGTGGTTTTCTGTGTGCGGGGTCTGTGCTGTCTACGAACAGGCAAATCAGCAAGAAAGGCTTTTTTTTATGAAGCCAAATTGAAGAATTCTCACTGAGACATGGAGAAGGCACATTGGAGCCAACTACAGACAAATCACTAAAGCTGGAGTGTCAAATTTTCCATGCAAATTTTAAAACCAGAAATTGAAATTGACTAGACTGGAATGGAACAAACAGAATTCACCGGGGGACAAAACGGAGCAAACATCAGCTGAATAAAAATGGCATTAATTCCTGTGCAGAATAGTTAGAAGTATTACCTAACGATGAAAGCAGCATTACAGTGCAAGTTTCTTGGTGTTGCAGGAGAATTCTCAGACCATGAGAGAAAATTGGGAATATCCTACTTGTTTGCAAATAGTTCAGCAAAAGAGGAGGATTGCTGCAATGAACATTTCTAATTTAATTTTGCAACAGTTTGGAAAATATATCTCATACAACACAAATAATAATTTTACCGGTCTCCCTTTGGCTTTCGTTTTTGTACAGTCTTCCCCTTCGGCCGCCTCTCACTGCCTGAACAAGGGGTACCTCCTGGACCTGTTACCCGTATTGACTCCAGGCCTTTGGAAGATTTTTTAAAGGTGAATTCTACAGGCTCTCCTTCTTTTAAACTCCTGAATCCATCCATGTAAAGTTTGCTCTGTGGATTAGAATACAAACGAGGTATAAATTAACAGGCGATGATACTACTGGACAAGTCCGATCACAGACTGAAATCTGGCCTTTTTTGTTTAAGTGGTTAACATGGTGGCTCATCACTGAGTCATATTGACTCAAGACAGTATCTTTAACAGTAGAACAAGGGTTTATAAACAAAAACTGACCTAAATATTAGTGGCATTTAATACAATTCCAAAGCACACAGCAAAGCATTGTTTCAATCCATTTCCTGATCTGATTAATTACAAAGACTCATATCTAGAGAAATTACACTGTATATCTCAAAACCTCAGCACTCTACTTAATTGACTCCTTTTGGGTTCTTTCTGTAAGACTATGGAAACAATTCATAAGTCCTTTCCAACGTGAACTTTTCACAAATCTAAAAGCTTAAAATTTCTTAGTCCTTAGTTCTAAAAATGTGGAGATTTCTAATCAAACTCTTCTGGTTTAGAAGTTCCATAACTATCCTTCTGCTAAGCTAACCTTTTCCCTGAATTCACTGTCTTGGAGAAACTGAACTGGCTTCTAAACTCAATATTGGGTTCTTCTGAACTCAAGTGAAAACTCTGAAATGCAAAAACATTTGCTCATCTAAGATGCATCTAAACTGAAAACAAAATTACATGGTCATTCTACTGGTTCTAAACATCACTTAATATAAGCATCTTTTCATTAACACTACAGACATTTGCTATTACCTCCTCTCTGATACATAGGGAATTAGATTGCTGTTCCAGAAAGACACTCTGACCTTGTTTTCCATGTTTAGTTTAAGAGAAAATCCTTCAAAAAACAATAAACACATATAACACCAATATTTTGAAATATGAACTCTATAAATGGTAATAAACTATACATTTTCCATTCTTACATATTTATCTCTGCCACTTCAAGTCTGATGCTGGGAAAAAGAAAATTGAGTAGGGTGCAAATTAAGCTTTTGGTAATAAGCATAATTGATTAAATATATAATTCCTTATTTCGCAGGGTTTGTAAAACAAAAAAAACAAATGAAATTATTTGAAAAGTTTAACAAAATAATACTAGACCAATGACAATGCTGCAAATGTGCTTGGATATTAATAAAGTGAGATAATACATTTTGGTGTCATGAAAAGATTAAGTTCTTTTTTTATCTTGTCCATAATAGTTTGGAGAGGTATAAAGAACCAGGCTTGATCTTTAGTCCGATTTCCGATTTCAAATAAAGCTCTAGTCAGGTAGATCTTCCAGTAAGATGTTCCAAAAGTGGAAAGTACAGTCTTATTATCTGCTGTCATACCACTATCCACAGCTGTACCAACATTCGAGAAGATCAATGCAATTGAGTACAAACCCATCCAGACCTTAAACATTCACTCCCTCCATTATTGGCAAACAATACCAACAGATTGTATTTCATACAAGTGCACTGCAGTAACATGTCAAGCTTCCTTGGACAGCACATTCCAAAATAGGCCTTCTGCAATGTCAGAGGACAAGAGTAGTGAATGCATAGGAATGTCATTGTCTTCAAATTCCTTTCCAATCATGTATCATCCTGATATGGAGCTATATCGCTATTCCGTCACAGTGTTAAAATTATGGAGCTCCCATTCGACATGACATAACAGAATTGGTTCAAGAAGGCAGATCACCACCTTCAAGAAAATTAGGAATGGACAACACCTTGCCAGTCTTGCTTAAATCCACTGAAGTATTTAAAAATGCTGCATAGCTTAATCAGACTTGGGTTCAGAGTTTTGTGATTACATGGCATCAACGGTGGAAGCGGCTGTAAATCATAGGTCTTGCTCCCATCATAGCAAATCCCAATTTTGTGGATAGGAGTGTAGCATGCATATACAAACTGAAATAATTCCACAGAGGCCAGCATCCCATCAACAAGTCATGCTTTATTTACATGTGGAGAATCTTTGACACTGATCCAGTTCATTCAGAGCCAGCTCTCAAGAGTGAACAGAACCTCTGACACTCCTGTCTATATCTGTCAGCCAGGGCTCTCTGGGCAGGATTAGCTGCCTGAATCAAGGAACTCGTATTCCATGAGGTCCATCTGGCTAATCTTGTTACAATCACTACATGAACATGAACACGGTGGCCCAGTGGTTAGCACTGCTGCCTCACAGCACCAGGGTCCCAGATTCGATTCCAGCCTCGGGCGACTGTCTGTATGGAGTTTGCACATTCTCCCTGTGTCTGTGTGGGTTTTCTCCAGGTGTTCCGGTTTCCTCCCACAGTCCAAAAATGTGCAAGTCAGGTGAATTGGCCATGCTAAATTGCCCATAGTGTTAGGTGCATTTGTCAGACGGAAATGGGTTTGGGTGGGTTACTCTTTGGAGGGTTGGTGTGGACTGGTTGGGCCGAAGGGCCTGTTTCCACACTGTAGGTAATCTAATCTAATCATCTGGGCAGTAGACTTTTCAGCCTCTCAATTCAACATGATCATGGCTGATCTGTGTGTGTTTTTAATTCCACATTTCCATTTATCCCTGAAAACCTTGATTCCTTCGCTTAGCAAGAATCTATCCACATCAGTCTTAAAAAACTTAATAACCCTTTTTCCACCACTTTCTGAGGCAGAGTTCCAAAGATGTGAAACTCTCCAAGATATGCCTATTTCTGATCTAAAATGGCTGCCCCTAATGTTCAACCAGAGCTCCCTAGTTCAGGATTGACCAATAACAGGAAATATTATTTCCACATCCATCAAGATCCTGTCTAGACAGGTCAGGATCTTATACAATTCAATCTCAGAATAAGGGGTCTCCTCGATAGGACACTGATGAGGAGAAATTTCTTCTCTTAGAAGTTTGTGAATCTGTGGAATTCTTTACCACAAGATCTGTTGAGGCTGAGTCACTTACTGTATTCAAGGCTGAGTCAGACACATTTTTAATTAGTGAGGGAATCAAGGGTATGATGAAAAGGCAGAAAAATGGCTCTGATCTCATTAAATAGCAGAGCAAACGTAATGAGCTGAATGGAGAAAGTGAGGTCTGCAGATGCTGGAGATCAGAGCTGAAAATGTGTTGCTGGAAAAGCGCAGGTCAGGCAGCATCCAGGGAACAGGAGAATCGACGTTTCGGGCATAAGCCTTTCTTCAGGAATGAGGAAAGTTTGTCCAGCAGGCTAAGATAAAAGGTAGGGAGGAGGGACTTGGGGGAGGGGCATCGGAAATGTGATAGGTGGAAAGAGGTCAAGGTGAGGGTGATAGGTCAGACTGGGGTGGGGGCGGAGAGTTCAAAGTTTGTGCGAAGATAGCCACGAAACGACACGACCAGCTATCCTTAGTAGCCACACACGCAGACAACAAGCAACATGAATTCGACTGGGACAACACTACTATCATAGGGCAAGCCAGACAGGGAACAGCCAGGGAATTCCTAGAGGCATGGCATTCATCCACAAACTCCATCAACAAACACATCGACCTGGACCCAATATACCAACCACTACAGCGGACAGCTGAAACTGACAACCGGAAGCGGCAGGGACAGACCGCTATAAACACAGGAGGAAACATCAAAGAAGCGCTTTGCAGGAGGCTCCCAAGCACTGATGATGTCGCCTAGCCAGGGGACGAAACGTTTGCAACAAAAACTTCCAGCTCGGCGAACAGAACCACAACAATGGGGGCGGAGAGGTCAGGAAGAAGATTGCAGGTTAGGAAGGCAGTGCTGAATTCGATGGATTTGACTGAGATAAGGTGGGGGGAGGGGAAATGAGGAAACTGGTGAAATCCAAGTTCATCCCTTGTGGTTGGAGGGTTCCTAGGCGGAAGATGAGGCGCTCTTCCTCCAACCGTCGTTTTGTTGTGGTCTGGCGATGGAGGAGTCCAAAGACCTGCACATCCTTGGTGGAGTGGGAGAGGGAGTTGAAGTGTTGAGCCACAGGGTGGTTGGGTTGGTTGGTCCAGGTGTCCCAGAGGTGTTCTCTGAAACGCTCTGCAAGTAGGCGGCGTGTCTCCCCAATATAGAGGAGGCCACATCGGGTGCAGAGGATGCAATAGATGATGCGTGTGGAGGTGCATGACTACTTCAGCTACTATATCTTATTGTCCCAATGGCATGAGAGGGGTGAGAGCTGGCAGGCTGTTTTCAATTCTATTATAGTTTTTAAAATTCACTTTCAACACAGTGTCAGTGCTGATATAACTGCCTCTGTGCCGATACAATTGCCTCAGTGCCTTCACCCTTGTTCTGGTGCCATCCTGCCTACATTCAGGGAATCCCACAATGCAGATCAAAATCAAACATCCTGGTCCATCCTGAGAATGATAGAATGCAAAGCCTTCAACAGTAATGGTGGAGGAAAGATGGAAGTGAACAGAAAACAAACAAAGACACTTTATGTACCTCGCTGAAGATGCTCCACATATTCCAACTTGACCACTTCTTAATTCTAAACATCAACATTACATCTGTGTGCACTAATAGTCTTCGGAGATGTGTTAGAATTTTAGAAGCACTGAAGGCTTTATTGTACAGATTGTCGTCTGCTGTGTCCCATGAAATATAAATTGTTTTAAAAACTGATGCAATAACAGAATGCTTCATTGCTACAAGACTTTGTCCAGTGCAAACTTAGATCCATTCATCCAGAAAGTGAGTAACTCAAATGTGGATTGTAGAGACACACCAGTTTTTGGTGACAATAAGAACCTAGAGACTCCATTATATTATTACATGGATCTAATTCACCCTCGGAAACACAACAGAAATACTAGAATTGAGGCACAATATTGCTGGGAAACAATGGCCTGGTGGCACTATTGCTAGACTATTAATCCAGAGACCCAAGTAATGTCCTCGGTTCAAATTCCGCCAAGGCAGAATTTGAACTCATTAAAAGTTTGGAATGAGGAGTCTAAAGATGACTGTGACTCAATTGTCAGAAATTCCCATCGGGTTCACGATTGCCCTTTTGGCAAAGAAATCTGCCATCATTACCTGGTCTTGACCTACATGTGACTCTGGACCCACGGCAATATGGTTGACTCTTAAAACAGCTCTCTGGGCAAATTAGGAATGGGCAATAAATGCTGGCCTGATCAGCGACATTTCATCCCGTGGATGAATTTAAAAAGAATTTGAAGAGCTAATTACAATGAAAATAGGGAAGAATCTATCTCTTCTAACCTAACTATTCAACACTTCAATAGAGAACATCTAGAATTCCTTTAAATACATAAAGTTCAGCACAAAAGGTAAATACATACTTGAGGCTATTAAAAAAGATTAAATATGCATGATCCCTGAATGGATTTACTAATCAAAAGCAAAATAAAGGGCAAACTCTGGTTGTTGCAAATTCTGGAGGAAGAAGGGGAATGGCATTCATTGGAAATAATATCGAGCAGGCAGAAATACATTCAAAGAGTAATCATAAGGGAAAGAGAATTAGAAAATAATACTTGTCGATGTGAGGAACAATTAAGTTCTTGCAGTATTAATCAACAATAGGACAGTCAAAGAAGAAGAAGAATCATAAAAGATGCAAAAAGTCTTTGAACAGAGAGTGAGCAAAAGAGAATAAATATTTTAAATGAGCATTTTCTTCAAGTAATTACTAGGGAAACCATGAATAGATATTATTTATTTCAGATTACGAAAGAAACTCATCAGCATCCAGTGATTTCCTAATAGAGCAAATACAGGTCAATGTGGTGACTATGTTTAAAAAGGACAACAAAGGAGACTCATGGAACAATGGACCTACCTGCCAGTTCTACTTCCATTCTGTGCAAAATCAGTGAAAACATCTAGATTATCCTGCACAATAGGTAGTTGGATTAACTATTGTCAGGTGAACATTCAGGTGGGGAATGTGGGAATATGTTGGGACAAAGCCATTCAGTCCTTCAAGCCCATTCCTCTCCAACTAAAATCCTTGACCTCTTTGATAAAGCAACATGCTGAATAGATGGAATGAATCTGAAATTCCAGTAGGCATTTGGCAAATATCAAAGCTCTGATATTCAGTACTAATATAGATATGGGCAGCAAACTTTTCTAAAGGTAGAAAACTACAATTATCTGTCAGAGAGAATTGACATTGGGAGACAGAGCGAGTGAAAGAATGAAGAGAGGGCAAGATTGAGAGGGACGAGCAGAAGAGTGATGCTGGAATAAGTATAAAGATGAAAAGAGGTGTGAAAGTTGGTCAGAGAGATGAAAGCTTCATGGTGGACATTGTGAGAGGGTGGAAGGAGTAAGGGGTGAAGAAAGAGGGCAAAGAATGAATAGAAGAATGAAAAGGGAAAAGGGACAATGTTAAATCAGAAATTGGAGAGGAAAATATAAAGAAGAGACGCAAGTCTAACAATGATGGGAAAGGAAGCAGAGAGGAAAAGGGAAGGGAAGAATGCAGAAAAGAAATATAGTAGGAAGATCAAGAAAGGACATATAATTTTCCTTTAATCAGTGAACTGATGTGAAGTGGTACAAGTGGTCTAGTCCCCTAAAAATTAAAATTTATTGGAATGTAAAAGACAGCTAACCATTCGAAAAGCTCTAGGTTCCAAGGATTAACAATATTTATGGATTACTTTCTAATTATTAGACTAAAGATTGTGTTTTATTTTATTCATGAAAAGTTGGCAGATTTTAAGCTGAAATAAATTTTACAGAGTAAACCCTTGTTGGTAACAGCACTGAAAAAACACTTCAGACATAACAAAATAACACGGTCTTTATAACAGGAGCATTAACTAATTTAATTTATAGATTTAAACAGCAAATAAATTTAGTCACAATTAAATAGATATAATGCATTTAATAAATATTAAAGTCCAACTCAAATGCAATGAAAAAATCATAATTGGCTAATAACTCTTCATAAAAAAGGACGTGGAGGAAGTGAATGGTCTCTGAATGGCAAACTCATTTTGTTGTGACATTATAATGCCAATTCAGAAAGAATTAGTCAGACAAGGAGTGACACACATTTATCTCATTACATGCAGTTTATTCATTTTCATGAGAACTCTGTTAATTGTATCTGTTCTTCCCAACAAAAAAGAAAGCTTCTTGTGCTGATCTTAAGACTTTATTTCACAACCAAAAGCCACCAACAGCAAATACCTATGTCTATGCAGTGTGGATCACTTCTAAAATCCATTGTTTGTTTCTGCATGCCATATTGAAAAGCATTTTAACACATATGAGGTAGTGCCGACCCACATTCCCCTTAATTTTCCTGCACTGTGTACAGCCTTTTGCTTGAACTGCATTCTCCCTTTGAGAGTGTTGCACAAAGATGTGTCTTAAAGGGACTGTGCTTGGACACGGTCTCTTTATCCAGCAAGTTACAGCCGTTTAAAAGTTATTTTAAATTAATCCATTCAGACAATATTTAAAAATGGGATTGCTGGAAAAATGGGCTGCTAATGGTTTCAGATCAATTACATTATAACAGATTTTCTGTGTGCCATTAGACAACAGCATAAAGTATAATGAAAGCCAGACAAATCTTCATATTAAATTCAAAATACTTTACCAACATATTGTTTAAATTGTAAAAGGTGCTTCTGCATGTGTCATTTACATAAATGATTTGGATGCGAGCATGAGGTACAGTTAGTAAGTTTGCAGATGACACCAAAGTTGGAGGTGTAGCGGACAGCTAAGTGGGTTACCTCGGATTACAACAGGATCTTGACCAGATGAGCCAATGGGCTGAGAAATGGCAGATGCAGTTTAATTCAGATAAATGCAATGTGCTGCATTTTGGGAAAGCAAATTTTAGCAGGACTTTTGGACTTAATGGTAAGGTCCTAGGGAGTGTTGCTGAACAAAGAGACCTTGGAGTGCAGGTTAATAGCTCCTTGAAAGTTGAGTCACAGGTAGATAGGATAGTGATGAAGGCGTTTGGTATGCTTTCCTTTATTGGTCAGAGTATTGAGTATAGGAGTTGAGAGGTCATGTTGCAGATGTACAAGACATTGGTTATGCCACGGTTGGAATATTGCGTGCAATTCTGGTCTCCTTCCTATTGGAAAGATGTTGTGGAACTTGAAAGGGTTCAGAAAAGGTTTACAAGGATGTTGCCAGGGTTGGAGGATTTGAGCTATAGGGAGAGACTGAACAGGCTGGGGCTGTTTTCTCTGGCATGTCAGAGGCTGAGGGGCATGGATAGGGTAAATAGGCAAAGTCTTTTCCCTGGAGTCGGGGAGTCTAGAACTAGAGGGCATACGTATAGGGTGAGAGGGGAAAGATATAAAAGAGACCTATGGGGCAACATTTTCACACAGAGGGTGGTACGTGTATGGAATGAGCTGCCAGAGGAAGTGGTGGAGGCTGGTACAATTGCAACATTTAAGAGGCATTTGAATGGGTATATGAATAGGAAGGGTTTGGATATGGGCCGGGTGCTGACAGGTGGGACTAGATGGTGTTGGGATATCTAGTCGGCATGGATGGGTTGGACCGAAGGGTCTGTTTCCATGCTATACATCTCTATGACTCTATGTTCTGGAGACTGATAGCGTGATGTTTTATCAAAATGCACATTTCAAGGAACTTATACCATCAAAAAGAACCCATGTACAGGAATCTTATTTTGAAATGTACAAATTGGAAATGAACCAGAATAGATAACAGAAATAAGTGGAGGGGAACAGCTAGGCAATAGCAATTACGGATAACAAGATTTAAGAAAATAATTCATATGGATATGTGCAAGACAAAAAAACCTTAGTAATAAATTAGGGAAAAGAAAAAACAAGAATAAAACTATGGAAAAAACATAGAAACATTTACTGACAAACAATGAATCAAACCATCAATGGAAAACATTTAAACAATTGATCAATTTAATCCAGAATAAATATGCATCAATTAAACAAATAAAATTAGACGGCAATGACACACATAGATAAAGGAGGAGAAAATTGAAACTGAAGAAATATATATCACAAAATACACATAGAACAAGATGACAAAAGAAATATGTTTTGATTACAAAACAATTTTTTTCAGAAAACTCAATGAGGAAGGCAAAGAGAAACAATAAATTATCATAGAAAAGAATTCTACAAAAGGTTGAACAACAGAAGAAAAATCGGGATATCAATAAGACCATTTAATACTACAGACAATTAGCTCACAGGCAATGACATAATTATTTTGCCTTGCTGTTCAGTAGATGATATCACGGTGAACATGACACATGACATTAGAAAACAAGATCAAAACAAATATGGTCATTAAATAGTCATTGGCAGTATAGAATTGGAGCATTACTGAAGAAAAAAAATATTTTGTCAAAGCTCTTCAACATGCACTCATCAAGGAAATTCATCAAAATGGTCATATAAAGAAATAACAACATTTCTACTGTATAAAAGTGAGGACTAATTGGTTAGCAAAAGAACTCTGATTGATATAAGTAATGCCATGGAGAATGCACTAGTTCAATGATGAGTGACAGTTAACTGCTGACCTTTGATTAAATTTTAAACCAGGTAGAGTGACTCTTGATTGGCCAAGAGGTTACAG
Source organism: Chiloscyllium plagiosum (assembly GCF_037043375.1). Classification (NCBI taxonomy): domain Eukaryota; kingdom Metazoa; phylum Chordata; class Chondrichthyes; order Orectolobiformes; family Hemiscylliidae; genus Chiloscyllium; species Chiloscyllium plagiosum. The sequence continues at coordinate 116,568,360 of NW_028270141.1, read as the reverse complement.
TGACAATGGATGCCACATAATTTGTTGTGTGAAAAGAGGTATGGTCTACATTTGTTTTTTCTGTCTGCAAAGAAGGACCCTGTATATTAAAAGCTTTGAGAAAATGTGCCTTTCTTTCAACAATCTGACAGAATTAAGATAATAATTGTGGAGAAAATTGATAAAACTGAGGGAAAATCAGGTAAAACTGATTTCAATGCCTACCGCTCATATGAAAAGAGGCTCAGTCCTCTTAACTCTGGAAACTATTGACTAATCAGTTTGATAACTGATAACTACATCATGGAATCACTGACTAAAACACCTCAAAAATGAAATAATACAAATAAGATTGGTTAACATAGGTATAAGAAGTGAAGGCCATGCTTGATCAACCCAATTGAATTGGAAGTAACTGAAAAAAAAGATAAGCGCAATGCACAGAGTCATAGAGATGTACAGCACAGAAAGAGACCCTTCAGTCTAACTCACCCATGCCCACCAGATATCCTAAATTAGTCTACTCCTATTTGCCAGCATTTGGCCCAAATACCTCTAGATCCTTCCTATTCATAAATTCATCCAGATGCGTTTCAAATGCTGTAATTGTACCAGCCTCCACTACTTCCTCTGGCAGCTCATTCCAAACATGCACCACCCTCTGCGTAAAAAGGTTGTTCTTTAGGTCCCTTTTATATCCTTCCCTTCTCACTCTAAACCTGTGCCCTCTAGCTCTGGACTGCCTCCACCCCAAGGAAAAGACCTTGTGTATTTACTCTATCCATGCCCTTCATGATTTTATAAACCTCTACAAGGTCACCCCTCAGCCTCTGATACTCCAGGGAAAACAGCCCCAGCCTATTCAGCCTCTCCCTATAGTTCAAACCCTCCAACTCTGGTAATGTCCTTTTATGTCTTTTCTGAATCCTTTCAAGTTTATGTAAATCAATTGTATTCCAAAAAAGTCTTTCATAAGTACCACTAAATTGATTTATGACAGTGATCATAAAACGTGAGGTTATGAATATGTAGCAGAATGGATTTTCTGACTCTTTCAGGTTTTGCAACATGCTTCCTATAGCAGGAAAGCCAGAACTGAATGCAGATTTCCAAAAGTTGCCTAACCAATGAGGAGGAAGTGGAAGGGTGGGTTAATACGCTTGCTGATGACACGAAGGTTGGTGGAATTGTGGATAGAGTCGAGGGCTTTTGTAGGTTGTATCGGGACATTGACAGGATGCAGAACTGGGCTGACGAGTGGCAGATGTAGTTCAACCTGGAAAAAGTGTGAAGTGATTCACTTTGGAAGGTTGAATTTGAATGCAGAATACAGGGTTAAAGGCAGGAATCTTGGAAGTGTGGTGCAATAGAGGGATCTCGGGGTCCATGTCCATAGATCTCTCAAAGTTGCTACCCAGATTGATAGGGTTGTTAAGAAAGCATATGATGTATTGGCTTTCATTAGCAGGGGGATTGAGTTTAAGAACTGCTAGGTTATGCTGTAGCTCTACAGAGTCTTGGTTAGACCACACTTGGAATATTGTGTTCAGTTCTGGTTGCCTCATTATCGGAAAGACGTGAAAGCTTTAGAGAAGGTGCATAGGAGATTTACCAGGATGCTACCTGGATGGGAGGGTATGTCTAATGATAAAAAGTTGAGGGAGCTAGGGCTTTTCTCGTTGGAGCAAAGAAGGATGAGAAGTGACTTGATAGAGGTGTACAAGATGTTGAGAGGCATAGACAGAGTGGATAGACAGAGACTTTTTCCCGTGGCGGAAATGCCTATCATGAGGGGGCATAATCTTAAGGTAAGTGGAGAAATGTTTAAGGGAGATGTCAGAGGTAGGCTCTTTATTCAGAGTGTGGTGGGTGCGAGGAATGCACTGCCAGCAGTAGTAGTAGAGTTAGATACATTAGGGACATTTAAGTGACAGAAGAGGCACGTGGAAGATGGTACAATGTATGGAGGTTAGTCTGATCTTACAGTAGGATAAAAGGTTGGCACAACATCAAGGGCCGAAAGGCCTGTACTGTGCTGCACTGTTCAATATTCTACATTCTAGCAATATTATAGTGAACAAGAGTAGGGATAAAGGCACAAAAAAAGAGAAATTACAGGAAAAGGTCGGCAGGTCTGGCAGCATCTGTGGAGAGAAATCAGAGTTAATGTTTCAGGTCAAGTGACTCTTCCTCTGAACTGACGATAGTGAGAAAAAGGTTTTCTTTAAATGGAGATTTTAGGCTGGGGGCAGGGTCAACGAGTAAACGATAGGTGGAGATAAAGCCCAAACAGAGAGAAGGACAGTTGGATAGACTGTTGGACATACAGGGATAAAGGCAGATCTCTTGTTTGAGAAATGGTAGGAAGTGTTGGTTCATAATGTTCAGTGCTGGGGCCACTGTTGTTCACCATTTACATGAATAATTTGGACTCAAAAATTAAAGCGAATTTTCAAACATTTGTCGATAATACCAATTTGGGAGTTACTGACCAAGTACACAAAGACTTTATTAGGCATGCACTTTACTTCACATAGAAAGACAAAAACAAAGAAAATAGGAGCAGGAGTAGGCCAGTTGGCCCTTCGAGCTGTTCGACTATTCAATATGATCATGCTGGTCACCCAACTTTTGCTCAATACTATGTTTTATTCAATAAAGGCATGTGGGTGTCACAGGTTGGCCATTATTGTCCATCCTTAGTTGCCCTTGAGGAGCTGTTTTCTTGATGTGCTGCAGTTGTATATATTTCCAAGTCAGGATGGTGTGTGGCTTGGAGCGGAACTTCCAAGTAATACTGTTTCCGTGTGTCTCCTGCCCTTGTCCTTCTTGGTAGAAGTGGTCACGTGTTTGGAAGGTACAGTCTAAGGATCTTTGGTGAATTTCTCCAGTGCATCTTGTAATAGTAGACACTGCTGCTACTGAGCATTTGTGATGGAGGGAGTGGACATTTGTAAATGTGGTGCCAACCAAGCAGGCTGCTTTGTCCTGGATGATGTTAAGGTTCTTGAATGTTATTGGAGTAGCATCCATTCAGTCAAGTGGGAATTATTCCATCACACTCCTGACTTGTGCTTTGTAGATGATAGACAGGGTTTGAGGAGTCAGGAGCTAAATTATTTGCCGCAGTATTCCTACCTCCTGACCTCCTCTTATAACCAACGTGTTTATATGGTAATTCCCTTGAAATATCTTGCCAACGGCAATCCCAGTGATGTTGATAATGGGGATTCAGTGTGGGTAACACCATTAAACGTCAACGGCAGTGGTTAAATTGTCTCTTATTAGAGATGGTCATTGCCTGATAGTCCTGTGGCGCAAATGTTACTTACTACTTGTCAGCCCAAGCATGAATATTGTCCAGATCTTGTTGCATTTGAAGACAGATTGCTTCAGTATTTGGGGAGTTGCAAATGGTGTTGCACATTGTGCAATCATCAGTGAACATTCCTATTTCTGACCTTAAAATAACAGAAGGTCATTGAGGAAGCAGCTGAAGATGGTTGGGGCTAGGACACTACCCGGAGGAACTCCTGCAGAGATGTCCTGGAGCTGAGATGACTGACCTCCAACATCCACAACCATCTTCTTATATGCCAGGTTAAACGTGGGACAGTTTGTCCTGCATATCCACTGATTCCAGTTTTGCAAGGGCTTGAACCACACTTCGTCAAATGCAACCTTGATGTCAAGGGCTGTCACTCTCACCTCACCTCTGGAATTTAACTCTTTGTCCATGTTTAAACCAAGGTTGTAATGAGGTCAGATGCTAAATGGCCCTGGCAGAACCCAAACTGGGTGACGCTGAGCATGTTATTGCTGAGCATGATAACACTGTTGATGACATCTTCCATCACTATCCTGATGATCTAGAGGAGACTGATGGGGTGGTAATTGGCTGGTTTGGATTTGTCCTGTTTTCTGTTTATAGAACATACTTAGGCAATTCTCTACACTGTTGGGTAGATGTCAGTGTTATAACTGTACTTGAAGAAATTGGCAAGGGTAGCAGCAAGCAGTGGAGCAGGAGCCTTCAGTACGATTGCTGGAATATTGTCACGGCCCATACATTGCAGTATTCAGTGCCTTCAACCATTTCTTGATGTGGAGTGAATTGAATTGGCTGAAGACAAGCATCAGTGATGCTGGGGACTGCTGCAGGAGGTTGAGATGGATCATCCACTCACCACTTCTGGCTGATATTTGTGGAGCCATCAACTCCAGTGAACCATTTAATTACCCACCACTATTCATGACTGGATGTGGCAGGACAGTAGAACTTTGATCTGATTCGATGGTTGCGGGATCGCTTAGCTCTAACACTTGCTGCTTATGCTGTTTAGCATGCAAAGGTGTTGAATTACTTCACCAGGTTTATACTTCATGCCAGGAGCTGCTCTTGGCATGCCCTCCTGCACTCTCCATTGAACAGGGTTGCTCCCCTTGCTTGATGACAATGGTTGAATGGGGATATGGCGGGATTTGAAGTTATAGTTTGTGCTGGATACCTAGTCTTCAGTTGTTAGATTTGTACAAAGTCTGTCTCACTTAGCATGATGATAGTGCTAAGATGGAAGTTATTCTCAACACGAAGGCAGGATTTCGTCTCCACAACACACTCCTACAAATACTGTCGTGGACAGATGTTTCGGCAGCCAGCAGATTAGTAAGGATGAAGTTGGGTATGTTTTCTCTCTCGTTGGTTCCCTCACCACCTTCCGTAGATCTAATCCAGCAGCCATGTCCTTTCAAACCTGACCAGCTCGATCAGTAGTGTTGCTGCCAAGCCACTCTTGGTGGTGCACATTGAAGTTCCCCACCTAGAGCACATTCTGCATCCTTGCCTCGCTTAGTGCTTTCTCCAAGTGTTGGTTAACATGGAGGAGCATTCATTCAAATGAGGGAGGACAATCCGAGCATTCCTTGTTTGCCCACGTTTAATCTGAAGCCATGAGACTTCCGGAGACAATGTTGAGGATTCCAGAGGCAACTCCCTTTCAACTGTATACCATTGCGGCGCCATCTCCATTGGGTCTTTCTTGTTGGTGGGAAGGACAAGTGTAGGGATGGTAATAGTAGTGTTTGCGACATTTTCTGTCGGGTATGATTCCATGAGAATGACTATGCTTGCCTAGTCTGTGAGACAGCTTTCACAATTTTGGAACTAGCCCCCAGGGCCAACAGGGCTTTTTCTGCCATTGGGTGTTTTCTGGTGCCTCGGTCGAGGCTAGGCCGTCTATCCAATTGCATTTCTTTGTTCAGTCTTTGTAGTGATTGATACAAGTGAATGGCTTGCTGGGCCATTTCATAAGGCAATTGAGAGTCAACCACATTGCTATGTGTCTGGAGTCACATGTAGCCCAGACCAAGTGAGGATGGCCACTAGAGAGCCAGATGGGTTTTTCCAACAATCTGAAGATTCTTAGTTCCAGGTTTTCAAAATTGAATCCAAATTCCACCATCTGCTGTGGTGGGATTCGAACTCGGGTCCACAGAACATTCGGGGAGTTTCCAGATTAATAGTTCAGCGATAATATTACTAGGCCATTGCGTCACTTTAGCCTTAAGAACTATGTCTGGCTTCTTCTTGAAAACAAATGAACTTCGTATTAATAAACGAGATAACATATTTTGATGGGAAGAATAAGGAGGTCATTTAATCCCTGAATGTTAAAATGAGATTTTAACTCATCGAAAACCCATCCTCTTACACAGAGTTAAATTTAGGGTCCAAATGTCAAATATCAGGTAAAAGAACTGAATGATCTTGGGGTACGGACAGACAGATCATGAAAGATAGTGACAGTAGTTAAAAAACCAATTAAAAACAGCAAACAAACCAAAAATAGTCATTTCTCAATAAACTGGATTGAAAAACAGAACAACTTTACAAAATGTGTCCAGAACCATGGTTTGATCACATTTGGGAGGATTGTGGACATTTATGGTCTTCAATGTAAAAGCAATATAGAAACCCTGGAGAGAAAAAAGGGAAATAACTAAGATTCTTTTTAAAAGAAATGCATTTATATAGCACCTTTCACAACTTTTACAACCAATGAAATACTTTTGCAGTGCGGTCACTTTCATAATATGGTAAGCAGCACACTGAGAATTCACACAGCAAACTCCCACAAATATCCATGTGAACATGGCTGATACTCAGTTTTTGTAATGTTAATTAAAGAATAAATATTGGCCAGGACGCTGAGGTTATCTCCCTGGTCTTCTATAAAATCATAGAGTCATACAGCATGGAAACAGACCCTTTGGTCCAATCAGTCCATGCCAACCATAATCCCAAACTAAACTCATCCCACCTGCCTGCGCTTGGCCCATATCCTTCCAAACATTTCTTATTTGTGTACTTATCAAAATGCCTTTTAAATGTTCTAACTGTACCCCCATCCATCCATCACTTACTCTGGATGTTCATTCCACACACAAACAAAGTTGACCCTCATATCTTTTTAAATCTTTCTCCTCTCACCTTAGAAATATGCCCCTAATCTTGAAATCCTCTACCCTAGGGAAAGGACACCTGCCATTCACCTTATCCGTATCCCTCATGGTTCTATAAACCTTTTGAAGGTCACTCCTCAACCTCCTATACTCCAAGAATATCCCAGAATGTCTAGCTTCTCCCCATAACTCAAACTCTGCATTCCCGCAACATCCTGGTAAATCTCTTCTGAACTCTCTCCAGTTTAATGATATCCTTCCTGTAACAGGGTGATCAGAACTGGACACAATATTTCAGAAGGGGTCTCACCACCGTCTTCTACAACCTCAACATAACATTCTAACTCCAATACTCAAAGGTTTGATCAATGGAGGCAAGCATTCTAAACACCTTCTTAACCACGCTATCCATCTGTGATGCAAACTTTAAAGAATTATGTACCTAAACTCCAAGGTCTCTCTGTTGCACAACACTACCCAAGGCTTTACTTTTAATTATGGTTGGTCTTGTTCATTTTACTAAAATGCATTTAGCCAAATTAAACTCCACCTATCACTCCTGAGCCCATTGACCCAACCGACCAAGATCTGGATGCAGGTTTGCTCGCTGAGCTGGAAGGTTCATTTCCAGCTACCCCACCCCCATCTTGGCATCATGGTGGCCCACAAACCCGCCAACACACTAAAACAGCAGCTAATGAACTTGAAAGACCCTATACAGACAACAAGCAAAACTAATGTCATTTAGAAAATACTGTGCAAGAACTGTAACGAACACTACATTGGACAAACAGGCAGAAAACTAGCTACCAGGACACAGGAACATCAACTAGCCACAAAACGACAGGACCCTCTCTCACCACAGGTAAGGAAGGACACCACTTCGACTGGGACAACACATCCATCCTAGGACAAGCCAAACAGAGACACGCATGAGAATTCCTAAAAGCATGGCATTCCAACCGGAACTCTATCAACAAACAAATCGAGTTAGACCCCATCTAACACCCCCTGAGAAAAAGAACAGGAAATGACATCACAGGAAATGACATCACCAACCCAAAGAAACCCAAACATATAAATAGAAAGCAGGAATTATCAGCAGTGCTTTGCCTGGAGGCCCACTGAAGATGTTACCTAGTAGGGTGACGAAACATCTGGAAATAAACCTTACAGCTCAGCGAGCAAACCTACATCCAGAACCTCGACCTGAGCTACAAATCTTCTCAAAGCTTGCTGATCAAGATCTCTTTGTAATCTTAATTAACTTTATTCACTTTCTTAACTTTACTGCCAATTCTGGTGTCATCCACAAATTTACTGACCATGCCTTCTATATTTTCATCTAGGTCATTTAGATAAATGACAAACAAAAGTGGACCCAGTGCTGGTCCCTGTGGAACACCGCTGGTCACAGGCCTCTAGTCTGAAAGCCAATCTTCCACCATCACTCTCTGTCTCCTGCCGTTAAGCCAATTTTGTATCCATTAGGCAAACTCCCTCTGAATCCTATGATATCTAACTTTACCAATTAGTCAACCATGCAGAACCTTGTCAAAGACCAATCCATTTCAATGTTACTGAAAAGCCACAGGGATACTGCAAAGGAACCTTTTACATCCACCTGAGAGGGAGACTGAGCTTTGGTCTGCTATTAAGATATAAAATAAGAATTGTTTATTTTTGAATTCCATTCTTTGAATCAATATCTGAAACTTGCAATGACTGAAATTTTTTTTTAAAAATTACTAAAAACATTGACTTAAAATGGTCAGTGGTATCAGAAACCAAAGTAATTAAACAACAGATAGATTCACTTAATTCCATATTTTATCCAAAGACAATTATACCAATCAGCAAGAACAGCCTTCCCTCCATCCCGAGGAATAAAAAAGTCTTCATCTCCAATTCTGATTTACAACACCTTTATGAGAATGTTCACACATTGCAGATGGTACCTCACCTACAAAAACACAAATTACACAAAAAATTGCGATTTCAAGGAGTTGCTTTTGATACAGAGAGAGAAAGAGAGAGAGATGGATTTTTGAATGCAGTTGAACACAGTAAGAACTCTCTCTGGGTCTCTCAGGAAGAAAGTGTCTAGTGGCAATACCAATAAGAAAGAAAGATCAGAACACAAGAGTATTCTCAACCATTGAGCAAAGGCACAATTCCCATTTAACTTTGTCTGAGTGTGTGTGTGTGTGTTTTTTTGTATGAATGTGCTCATATGATTTCACAGAGGATGTGCGTGTGACGTCTCCATCTTTAATCATTTTCCTCAGGGTCTAGCAGCTAATAAAACTGCTCCTTCTCGCAAAGAAACCTTGTAATTGGTACCTTTTTGTTTCTGGTGAAAACCGCCTTCAACACTTAAATTGAAGAACAGTACAGATGGATGCTAAAAATAACATAAAACATTTTTATAACCAGTCAGGTGGATTGAAAAGAGTGGATCTGATTCACTCCTCTTCACATGAGAACAAGCCTCAACTGAAACATGACACCTCAAACATCAAAATCCTCAAGTACTACACTGATGCATCCATATTGATTTTTTGTGTTAAATATCACAACATACTATCTTAGAAGAAAGAGTGCTACCAAGTGAGCCACAGCTGACAATGTGTGTAAAAAATACTTTATAGAATTCTTTAACAGAAGAGAAATACCTGCCAAGGAAAACTGCATGTGACTGGAGCTTTAGAAAACAGAGAACTAATCAGCTTGCTAAAAATCTTAAAGATAATGACGGTAGACATTGGGATGATGTTCTCACTCGCATGAGAGACCAGTACTAGCATCTATAAATGTATGACTGCCACTAATAAATCCAATAAATAATTCAGAAGAATGTATTTATCTGACAGAGTATTTAGAATATGGAATTCACTGCTATGGAGTGAGTAGTAATCATACAATTTCTGCATTCTTGTTCAGATTTGGTCATTTGCTCAGTGTTGACTGAAGTGATATTTTGGTACCAGTTTTGCAGCAGCTGTCAAAGTTGTTACCCTGTACTCTTAGTGGAAGGCAGTGGTGCATTCAATACTTTGTGATTGGGAAGGAATTCATTGCGGGAACCAAACAGGTACATATGTAATCTTCAAGACTAAATATGAAAGCAAATATTTCACATTCTATGTTGGAATAATTGGATTGTGCTTGCAATAAACTTTTGGACCCAAATGCAATTGGTTTGCCACGTTGCATGATGCATGCTCCTTTCCTTTCCTCAAATATTTTGACATACAGATTGTCTTCTTCCTTGGATCATGATACTGAAAGATACAAGCTTCAGCTAACAATGCTTGTTTGAGTGAATCATGTGTTGATGGTCTTCCTGTCATACATATAAGATGTCTTTCCTTAACAACTCTCTTTACGACAATGCAATGCTGGAAATGTTTAGTATATATGGTGCTCAGAAGCTTAAAAATCTGAAAATATCTGTCCAGGTCTTTGTCATGAGGAGAAGATGTTTATTGCACATCTTCAGTTCCATCTGGGTCAGGACAGATTCTACAAGCTGAACAGATGGAGATTAAATGGTTGATCTGACCTACATTCACATAGCAGTTCATGCTGTTGAAAACATGTCCTTCACCATGGGCTCCCATTACTAGTGAATAGAGATTCCATTTGTGCTCTTGTTCATTTTTCTCCATCACTGTAATATCATTAATAATACATCAACATCCTGGAATACATTCTGTGATTCTGCCCATGTGATGCTGAAACAGATCCTGATGGATAGATAAACCAAAAAGTGGTTTGGAAGCAATATTTTTCAAATTGTGTTCTGAAAGTAGTGATTTCTTGAGATTTCTCAGCCAAGTAAATCGACCAAAATCCATACTTAGCATCAAGCTTGGAAACTGTTCATCTCCTGTGGATTTGGGATTCAATTCCTCTAATGTTGAAATTTTATGCAGTCATTTCTTTACATAAATATATAACTTCTTGGGTCCATCACATAGCCAGATTGTCATCTTGCTTTAGGATGCATTTGATGGAACTTCATCAGTTTGTGTGCTGATATACAAAATGAACAACAATAATAAATTCCAAATTATCTTTGTTCTATGTAAATATTGCAATTCTGGCAGGGTTGAATGCCAATTATATTCATTGTAAGGACTGTATTGATGATACACAAGTCCGATATACCTGTGCTTTTAAAATTGGTATTGTGATGATCTTGTGATTTGTCACAATGTTCAGTTGTGCAAACAAAGTCTATGAGTGCCCACCAGGTAAATGCTGATGTCATGCAGAATTACCTTGCCTCATTTCATTATGAAAGTAACAATGCAACAAAAAGACGCATTTTCTGCAGTTAATGTTGCTGTGTGTTGTGTCATCGACTTTTAATTATCTCGGCATATGTCCTCCATAGGATGGCAGGATGTTTACACTGGATGCCATGTCAACTTTGCCTTGATCTATATTTACCAATTTTCTTTGGGTATATAATTTACACAATGGCAAAAATTTCTAACCATTTGACTTAGTCTGCACAATGTGTTGCACACACCATGTGGCAAGCCTGTCAGCTTTCTGATTGAAGGTTCTTCCCCAATGAATCTTGAGCCTGGTTTGCTTGCTGCAAACCTTGTGTATCTATTTATGCAAATCCTTGGCATATTCCTCATTATTGCTGCCCATTTAATGCACATACATCTTTGGTTATGGCCCATTGCAGCCTCTGGATGCATCTTTGAAAAACAATTATATATATTGGTGAGTCCAGTCCACTGAATCCATTTCATAATGCGTAACTTGCAGAAATCTTGGAGATTTTCATGCTGGATGCAACAGACCACACTTCCCAACCAGGTTGCTGGCTTGCTTTCTACATTCTAGCTATTACACTGAAACCAGTACTAACACTTTATCTGTGCAGATTATGTTGTCTGGCTAAAATAGGTTCACATTTCCAGCAATCTTTTAGAAGTGTATTAATGCCATGATTTTTTCTTTTTCTCCAAGAGGTCATTTTGGAAAGTTTCAATGGATGTGGAAGCTATAAATTGCTCTATTATATGCTCAAAAACCTTAGCCTCTTGGAATGGCACAGCTTGGCATGGAATCCACTGAAAAATTAATCACCTGATTCTTTGGCTAGTGGCGTGAAGTTATCAACTCTAACAATTAATTGTGAAGTTTAATTTTAGATGGAACTGACCCCTAAGCATTTCCCATAGCTTAGCAGGATCTCTCTGGTTTGATTCAGCAAGGTCTTAAGTCTCATAGCTATACAACCTCTGACCACTGTTTCCAATGGTTACCTTATTTTCACCATTCATTTATTCAGTTCTACAATGGCACAATCCAAAAAGAACATCTGAATCCTTTGTTTAAATGGCCCAAATTCAAATAGGACATCTGTGCCATTCTAATTCATGATAAGGAACTTGGTAGTTAACTCCCTGATATTCCTGGTCTTTGGCAAATGTTATTGATGTGCAGTGAATTTTATGTTGCAACAAGTAAAATTGCAATAAGTTGAATTGCAGAAGTTCCCATAAATATGTCCCAAGCGGAGCTTTGAGATAACTGAGGAAGTCCCTGTGTGACCTGATTTGCAACAAATGTGCTCTAAGTAAAAAACATAAATGGAAATGATCACAAATTGCTTCAGGATTTGAGAAATGGCAAATGGAACTTAACACTGCAATCATCAATGAACATTCTCACCTATAACCCCCACTCGTGACTTTTTGGTGGAGGGAATCTCATTGATGAAGCAATAAATACAACTGGTCCTTGAACACGATCCTGAGGAACTCCTAGCGTGATGTCCTGTGGCTGAAATTATTCACTCCCAACAACCACCAGCTTCTTTCTTTGTACTACAAACTGTAATCAGTGGAGAGTTTCGTTTCTTCTCCCCAACCCTCAGATTCCCATTGACTTCAGATTTGTTATGTTGTGTTCGGGCTCTATGGTGCCATATTTGTTCAAATGTTGCCCTGATGTCAAGGCAGTCATTCCCACCTCACTTCTGGAGCTCAGTAAATTTGCCGACGTTTGGTCAGGAGCCAAGTGGCCCTGGTACAACACAGACTGGGCACCAGTAATCAGATCATTGCTGATCAAATGCCTTTTGATAGCACTGTTGATGATCCTTTCCATCATTTTATACTGATGGGGCAATAATTGACTAGGTTGGATTTGTCCTACTTTCTGTGTCCTGGGCACATTTATGCATTTTCCTCTTTGCTGCATTGGAACAACACAGTGCAAATAATTATAGAGCACAAGTCTTTAGTACTATTCCCAGAATATTGTCAAAAGCCCACAGTCCAGTGCTCCTGACAATTTTCCCACTCTGACCTCATTTTGAGGCTTGAAAATTCATCCAACTCCCAGGGAGAAGAGAGAATGAAAGTCATCTGAAGTATAAAAATGTAGATGTGTTGTAAATTGGTCAGAGCTTCGCAGTGGTCATCACAGTCTTGGATCTTGCAACCTCAAATGTTTAAGCTTCTAACCCTACTTTCGGAAACTATGCCACAGCCTTTCCGGTATCACCTGTTTCTTGCTGTTGCTCAGAGCAAACTGATGTAGCTCAGGACTGGAATGTGCAATGGTAGGAACAACTGGAAGAGGCCAAGATGGATCATTCACTCGACTTGTGCAAATGCTTCAGTCTATCTTTTGCACTGATGTGCTCATATCCTGTTCAGTGAGGGTGAGGAACCTATTTGTGGAGCCTTCTCCTCCAGTGAGAGTTGTTTAATTGTCCACCACCATTCACAACTGGATGTGGCAGGACTATAGAGCTTAGATCTAATCCGTGGATTGTGGGATCTCTTAGATCTGTATGTCACTTCTTGCTTATGCAGTTTGGCATGTAAATAGTCCTGTTCAGTAGCTTCACCAAATTGACGTTCCCAGCATGCTCTCCTGCACTCTTCACTGAACCAGGGTTGATGCCCTGAATAGATAGTAATATCAGGGTGCGATATGTCAGGCCATGAGTTTATAAATTGTGGTGGAATACAATTCTGTTGCTGTTGATGGCCAACAAAGCTTCATGGAAACCCATTCTGAGTTGCTAAATCTGTTCAAAATCTATCATATTTGGCATAGTGGTAATGCCAACAACATGATGTAGGGTATCTCAGTTGACTCCATAATTAACTCCAAAGTGCAGTAGTGATTTCTACAACACTGTCAGTGATTGACAGATGTGTCTGTGTCAGGTAGTTTGGTGATGACCAAGTCAAGCATGTTTTAACCTCTGGTTGGCCCCTCAGCACTGCTGTAGATCCAGTTAGCAACGATGCATCTAGGACTCAGCCAACACATCAGGAGTGGTGCTGCCAAGTTACTTTTTGTGATGTGCATTGAAGTTCCCCCACCCAGAATATATCTTGTTCTCTTGCACTGCTGTTCAGTCTGGATGGTCCATCAGCTGAGTGGGGAGGTTCCTCTGCTTTTTATCAGCTCGATAAGAATGGAACCATGTGAGAACAGTCCCACTCAACTTGTCAACGGGGAGAGGCTTTGGAGAAGGATGCTGTGGTGATCTTCTGTGTTAGAAGTTGCAGGCTGGTTGAAAAGTCAAAGGTGGGGAGAGTTTTACCTTTATATAAATTTTGATAAAGATTTCAAGTTCTACAAAAGATGGAGGGAGCTGACAATGCTGTTAGGTGCTTTTAAAAGTGTAGTGGTTTGGAAGTAGGACAGTGGTTTTCAGGGACACTGAGGTCATAATTTGAATTGTGTGGAGAGGGATAGTGTCAACAGAGCTGAAGGGAAGAAGGATAACATCTGAAGAGAACATTCAAAATATCAGATAGCCTGTGGCCAAGATGGAAATTTGTGAGACTAGCAAATTAGTGAAAACAGGAGCTAGGGAACAGGGATTGAAGGGGCAAATGTTTCATGCAGAGGGTGTTTCATATGTGGAATGAACTTCCAGAGGAAGTGGTAGATGCATGTACAGTTACAATATTTAAAAGACATTCTACCATGCAAATGGGACTAGTTTAGTTTAGAAAACTTGATCAGCATGGACCGGTTGGACTGAGGGTCTGTTTCCATGCTATAAGACTCTAAGGTCCAGGGGGTGGGTCTTGTGGACAAGGTGAGGTCATAGTGAGGGATGATAGAAGAGAAACTCCAAGCTAAGGGAAAGGGGCTCATTAAAAGGAAGTACGGCTAGATAGGCTAATAGGAGGAAAGGAGAGATGAGTCTTGAGTCACTTTGGTGAAATGCTGAGGGAAGGTGCTACTTGTGTAACCATACGGCAACACGGGTCAGCAGCAAATAACAGATTATAATGCTGTATTAAGCTAGTTATTTAGGTTATGGGGCAACAACATATACTCGTTGCTAAATTAATCCAGTGGGCAAAAATTATAACTATTAGCAATTATAAACATTCTGACAATAAAGAATTGCAGTCCTACCTGCCTTTCATTAAACATATTAGCAGGCAACATAGTTATTAATTGATAACATGGCAAAATGAACATCAAATCAACAAGAAACATTCTTAATTCTGCTCTAGACTTAACAGCCATTGTTTGATCGGAATCAAATGCTCGGACCTATTATCATTTCCGAGGTGGGAAATGCTTATCCTGTTTATAAGTGGCATAAGAGTCTTGACCATTTGGTTCTCAGTGGGAAGATGACTCATTCTACCAAACTAACTTCAAAGTAGTCACAGCAGTTAGTTTACTTCTATTTATGGTTCCTGTGTTCAGATAAACTTAAATGTCTTCAAGCATTGTCACAAACATGAACTGTATCCTTCTGTTTCACATCCACCAACCACAATGAACAGATTAAAAAGCATCATTTGCAAAACCAAGCTATGTAACATCAACAAACACAACAGTGACTAGAACAGACATCATTTTCAGAGTAAGCTATTGCTTGGATGAACATTGAACTAATGAGATGCATCCTTTTTAAAAAATTAACTGTAAAAAAAACACAATGTAGTAAGTTTAGCAATTACAAGAAATGAATACCAACACTATAACAAAATAAAAATATAGATAGTTCTCAACCTAGATTACATATTATGCAAGTTTATCTGCATCTCAAATTTCTGCTTCATTGTTGCTGAATTTCCATTGTATTGCTAAACTGGATGAGAAAAAGTTTCCTTGAGAATTTAAAACGTAGTTTCAAAAAAATCCTAAAGTTGGCCAGAACAGATACTTTCTCACTGCAGATTATGACAGTTCCTTTAAAGTTTCTATTCTCCAAAACACCATGGCAATTGTAGAAATCAACTTTATATCAATCTCATACCCTAATGAAAATATCTTTCAGCTTTCTTTTAATCCCACCGTCTTCCAGAAAACTTTATATGTTCAGATAGAGTACTAATCAGTCGCAATATTTACAAATTCAGCCACAGTCCTGATTCAACTTACTCAATATAGTAATTTCTATTCTATCAATGACAAACATAACTTCCAATCATTTGACATTCAAACATTCCTCATTTGCATGCCTCATATTTTAATTGTTGAAAGTTTGGAAAGATCAAGAGGAAGGCATTTTGGATGAAATTTAGCATTTTAAAAATACATGTTAAACACATCATTGGCATTATTTACAGAATGTATTGTTCAGTGTAAAAAAGTTACAACAATTAAAAAAAAGCAGCTGACAATCAGAGAGTTGGGAATCCAAAATCGCTGACTGTACAAGTCCTAGGTTCAGAATCAGTTGAAGCCCACTTTTAAGAACCTGACTCCTTCAGGTTTAAAGAATTATCAGCCACATGTAGAGTTCAGAATTATGGCACTCTTTGAAAGGTACAAGATGACACTTCTAAGCTCTTCCTTAATTAAAAAAAACAGCAGAACAGACTACCCAGCTGCACAGACCCCAACCCCCAAAAAGTAACCTGGCCCTTATTTGCTTCCCTTGTCACACCTCTTGTTATTAAGATAATCAAATTTGATGGTGAATAATTCAAAAAGCCAGCTAGGTGGCCTGAAAACAGTAAATTAAGTGAAATTTCAGCAAAAAAAAAGAGACACCTCATTTTAAGAAATCCTTATTGCTTGCAAGCCTTATGTGCTCCAAAGAACTGGCAATTGAGTTGCCGATTAGTTGGTGATTTGGGTGCTGTTAGGCCACATGCCATGGATAAGAACCTGTGGCAAAAGTTCACACTCGGCTGATGCTAACCTGGCTTTTATTTATCTCTCACGAGACAATGACAGTGAGGCAAGAGGACCAATAGTAAGCACTCTGTCAATATAGTTGTCCATCTATAATATGAAAAGAGGGCTACTGCATTGGAAACTCTAACTCAAGAATGGTATCAGCATTGCTCAGCAAAATTTTAGATAATTTCATTTGTGACCAGAGTCCAAGACACTAGTGCTGTGAATTTTCTGTAGCGTTAATAGCTGATACTTGAGCCAAAAAGTGATGCACTGGTGAAGAATTGTTGACTCTCCTGCTCCTCGAATGCTGCCTGACCTGCTATGCTTTACCAGCGACTCACTTTTTGACTCTGATCTCCAGCATTTGCAGCCCTTCCTTTCTCCTAGCTGATACTTCAGGATGAGTAAAACCAATGACACAGCAAGATCAACCTAAAACCTATAACAGTATCAGCTTGTTCAAGAACAATCTCATTTCTATTTCATAGTTGTGATAAATTCACTTGCATTATCACTCAAAACAAATCTGAAGATTCACTCTTGTATATGCACACACCTCATATTTAAATTATGAGTGATATTATTGAGTTGAATTTTAACTGGAGACTTTCCAAATGAAGGAAAGATTCTGTAGGAAGTTGTTTAAAATGACAGTTTTAAAAACAATGTTTGAAGTCGTACAAGATGCAGCTTTCCTTCTTTTAAAAACAAATGCCTAATTGTCTCCATACCCAAGGCACTCAAGGGTTTGTAGGAAAACGGTGACCAATTCCTTAGAGGTGTCCTTCATGTTGTAAGCCCTTCCCCCACCCTTAAATTCCACAGGCCATGCAGCACTGGCCGGTTAATGAAAATTTTACCCCAAGACCTTTTTTTAAACAGATGGCTTGACAGGAAGTAATCTACATAACTATAACTGATTGGAGGTCTGCCTGCATAATTTTAAAAAAAGTAAATGAAAGCATGCTACCAATCTAAGTAGCAATTTTAGAATAAAACTTTAAAATCTGTTAATTTGTAAATCAATTCAGTTTTTTGCAAATGCAATGATGTGCTTTTGCTTCATTGATTAGTTTTACAGTAATCTGCCCAGAGAACCTCATTACAGCAAACCTTTAGGAGCTCCGTATTTGTCTACAAGAGATGTCATCTTTCATCATGCTCTTTTCATATGCATTTTTCTCCTATATTTTGACTTTTATACGTCATCAGTGCTATCACTATTATCACTGCAGTTAGAAAGCCAGTTTTAAAAACCCGACAGGATTCCTTTTAAAATCCGGTTTCCTTCGCATATCTGCAGGAATTCAGTGAATATCCCAGATGACATGTAAAAAACAATTGCAGTGTAATTTCTGGTCACAGGAGATCGGCTTAACCTTTTGTCCTGTGCCACAACCTTCATTTCCTCCGCTGACCATTCAAGTGACAGGATGATGACTGTGAACTAGAAACAAAACTGTAACAAAGCTGACGGATGCACAAGATATGGATGCACAAACTCAGAAACTTCCACAAAATTCAGGTGCATTTATGAAGTTTTAAATCCCTTTTGAATATTATTAATTTCCCTTGTGGTTTCACACTAGTTTATTTCTTTATGAGTTTGCCCCATCACCCCCATTACACCATCTGAGTATTGGCTCCTAAGGCACCAGGTTTGAATCCCTTTCCCAAATGAACTTCATTTAAGCTGGGACAGTAATTAGGCAGCCACATCTGGCATTGGCACCTTTGGTTTGGTGACTTGCAAAGAGAGAGGGGGAAATCAATCATGGATCCTCCTTTGGATCATTATCTCATATCTTACGAAGCCAATGTACTGAAAGCAGGAATAATGAGCCATCATCAGGCCAGTTTTAAAACAATAAAGTATCATCCCACCCCCACACCTGATTTCACAAGATGAATGGCAATTGGACCCTTTAATACAGTCATTGAATTTAAAGGGAGATTTTGAATAGAAATACAAACTGTGCTTGTGGAGGGAATAAATGTTGTAAATTCAATTTTTCCAAAAGTATACTTTATTCATAAAATGTATACAAAACAATAAAACCACTTCAACTTTGATCTTACAGAAATTTCAATGTAAAACGCCTCTTTACAATAGCAAATTTAAGATTGCAGATAAACATAGCATCCATTCAAGACACTTGAAGGATACAAACATTATTGAAAGTAAGGATAACTGAATTCCAAACAAAAACGAGGATTAAAAATTCACATCTCAATGTATTCTTAAGTACAATTCCTGAGGGAAATTTTCATAAGATCTAACAGTAGTGAAATACTGCTATGTAAAAATTCAGTTCATAAATATACAATCCATATTTAATTTCATTGCTAAAAGTTCTTTCTCCATCCAGGTAGCAAGTTAAAAGCATCATCGTAATCAATATATTGCTGTACTGATATTATTATAAATTAGACCATTGAATTTTGGGGATATTTAGGATTTGTTAGCAAATAAAAATGGTTATCAACTTATCCTAAATAAGGACAACTCTTTGATCTAGATTATCAACATCTGTGTAGAAGCAGTGCTTGACAATTGTTATTAGCTGGAATACAATTGCAAAGAAATAAACAAAGGAATCACTCAGAGCTGTTAAAAATTTTAGTAATTATTTTTGTTTATTAATGATAAGAGTTATCCTTCAGACAGAAATCAAAGACAGACAGCAGCAACCTGCATCCTGTAAGGAGTGTCCTCCATTGCCTGCACTGATAAAGGTTGGCAGAATTAAATGTCTGTTGGGCAATTCAATATCCAGCAGTGGGTCTTGTCCAAGATTTAGGATGGCAGGGACTCAGTTAAGAGCTGTCAGCCAATTGTCACCAGTTTCAGTGAAAGAAAGGGCAGCAGTGTGGTTTTCAGCAGTCTTTGCTTATCTGTCTCCCTGTGGAGCAAGTCACCCACCCTCCCATCCCCCACTGGTTGAATTCCAGCTGTGGCTGGATGAACCCCTTTAGTGCACGTTAATTGCTGCTGGTGGAAAAGCTTCAATTGACAAAACGCTCATGATAATTTCCACAGTCTCTGGGGCAAATATAAATTGGCGCACTGGGCCAAGAGTGGACATCAACCCTCAAATTTGCTCCAAAATTCAACTGAATAACAGCATCTTTAAAGTGGCATCTATAGTTCCACTGACCCTGCAGCCTTTTCTTCTACAGATCAGCTCAGGGAGAGCAGCAGTGCTATTAAAAGTTGCAGTTAGGTACATATTGTTTTTAATTCATCACATTGTTTGAAGCAGGTCAACATTGACAATTTTGACAATGATTATGCCAAATAGTAAAATATTACTTGCATTTGACATTGCAGCACTTCAATAAAAGCAATCTGTTTTAATAGAATGAGTCATTTTCGTGCATTGTCTAGTATTCCATAGGTAAACATGACAGTCGTGGTCATGCAGAGCGATGTCCCACAAATGGCAAAACATTTATGATCACTTTCATTCTATCACTCTTGATAAAAAAGAGGAATGTTACTCAAGGCAATGAAGAACCCCAGAAACTTTTCAAATACTATTATGCCACAACATAACCCATTGGGGCCCAGCACTGATGATGTAGCATCTTCCAAATTTCTGCTGATTCTGGATCAGCCCAAGCAGATTGGAGGATGGGAAATACAACCCTACTGTTTAAAAAAGAGAAAAAAAACAGGGAATTGGACTAACATCAGTCATTTGGAAAACACTGGAATCTAGTATAAAGGATGTGACACTGGTAGGGGTTAGTAAGTGCTACTTATTCATTGTGGATTTTCTCAAATTGAGCTACACTGGCTCCATCAACCAGTTAAACATCCTTGCCATTTGACTACAAATCCCTTCAGAGTCTTGTTGCAGCACATTTCGGCAATAGTTATCAATCCTATATCCTCGATAGAAGATTATCCAATTTACCTTATCTGACACAGGATGGGGATGGATGGTGGTGGCAAAGCAAAAAATCACCAGGTAAAAGAAGGAATACTGACTTTGGCAGAAACCTTATTACATTCAATTATTTGAGTCCTGTTAGTAGTTAAGTGGCCTAGAGAGCACTTTCATGGTATTTGAAATCAAAAGTATGGGTGAATGAGTACTGCAACAGCGAGTGATCATATATAAAGAACATTTGTTGCTCCTAGCAGTGTTGTTATTAGACTTCACAATGGTGAGCTGATGCTTGTCTTGCTGTCATGACAGCAATCAGGTATCAGTTATCATTGGTGTAGCTTCTGCCTGGTGAAGTATGCATGTCCATTGGTCAGGGAATTTTAGAGTCCAGTTTAGTGGAGTTTTCCAGTTTGTTATATGGTGAGGAATAATATGAATGTTACTGTACAACAATCCTATCACTTCTGTGTACCTCTAATTCCCTTTATCCTCCCAGTGGTGGCAGAGTCTTCAGTTCCCCTTTTAATTTTAGAAACTCCATTCATTGATGTTTCCATTTCTTTAAGGCCACTGTTGGAATGTTGCGTGCAATTCTGGTCTCCTTCCTATCAGAAAGATGTTGTGAAACTTGAAAGAGTTCAGAAAAGATTTACAAGGATGTTGCCAGGGTTGGAGGATCTGAGCTACAGGGAGAGGCTAAACAGGCTGGGGCTGTTTTCCCTGGAGCGTCGGAGGCTGAGGGGAGACCTTATAGAGGTTTACAAAATTATGAGGTCTTTGGATAGGATAAATAGACAAGTCTTTTCCCTGGGTTCGGGGTGTCCAGAACTAGAGGGCATATGTTTAGGGTGAGAGGGGAAAGATATAAAAGAGACCTAAGGGGCAACTTTTTTCACGCAGAGGGTGGTACATATATGGAATGAGCTGCCAGAGGATGTGGTGGAGGCTGGTACAATTGCAACATTTAAGAGGCATTTGGATGGGTATATGAATAGGAAGCGTTTGGAGGGATATGGGCCGGGTGCTGGCAGGTGGGACTAGATTGGATTGGGATATCTGGTCGGCATGGACGGGTTGGACTGAAGGGTCTGTATCCATGCTGTACATCTCTATGACCCTATGACTCTATGACCCATTACTTACTCTAAACTTTCAATCCCCTTTCCTACTTTCATGGGGAATTTTAACTTGCATATTAGCTGGAAAAATAAGAAAGGTCTAGATGAGAGAATAAATGGAATGTTTTGGGGATTATTTCTTAGACCCAATATGTTATGGTAATAACCAGGGAGCAGGTTATACTAGAACTGGTTTTGGTCAATGAGGTAGGATGAATTATTGACCTCATAATGAAAGTGTCCCTGGGTATCAATGCCCATAACATGACTGAAGTTTTCATAACAGTTTAAAGGAGAGAAGTTATTAAGTCTGCAGATGACACTAAAGTTGGAGGTGTCATGGACAGAGAAGAGGGTTACCTCAGAATATAATAGGATCTTGATTAAATGGGCCAACAGGCTGAGGAGTGGCAGATGGGGTTTAATTTAGATAAATTTTGGAAAGGCAAATCAGAGCAGGACTTGTACACTTAATGATAATGTCAGGGGAGTGTTGCTGAACAAAGTGACCTTGGGCAAAGAGAGGATTTGATAGAGACATATAAGATGATCAGAGGATTAGATAGGATACACAGTGGAAGTCTTTTTCCTAGGATGACGATGTCAGCTTGTACAAGGAGGCAGAACTACAAATCAAGGGGTGATAGATTTAAGACACATGTCAGAGGCAGGTTCTTTACTCAGAGTGGTAAGGGTGTGGAATGCCCTGCGTACTAATGTAGTTAATTCAGCCACATTAGGGAGATTTAAACAATCCTTGGATAAGCACAAGGATGATGATGGGATAGTGCAGGGGGATGAGCTTAGATGAGTTCATAAGTTGATGTAACATTGAGGGCCAAAGGGCCTGTTCTGTGCTGTATTGTTCTATGAATGCAGGTTCATAGTTCCTTGAAAGTCGAGTCGCAGGTAGATGGGATAGTGAAGAAGGTGTTTAGCATGCTTTCCTTTATTGGTCAGAGCATTGAGTATAGGAGTTGGGAGGTCATGGTGCGACTGCACAAGACATTGGTTAGGCCCCTTTTGGAATACTATGTGCAATTCTGGTCTCCCTTCTA
Source organism: Chiloscyllium plagiosum (assembly GCF_037043375.1). Classification (NCBI taxonomy): domain Eukaryota; kingdom Metazoa; phylum Chordata; class Chondrichthyes; order Orectolobiformes; family Hemiscylliidae; genus Chiloscyllium; species Chiloscyllium plagiosum. Next base: position 116,545,692 of record NW_028270141.1, on the reverse strand, counting down.
TCGGAAGGATGTTGTGAAACTTGAAAAGGGTTCAGAAAAGATTTACAAGGATTTTGCCACGATTGGAGGATTTGAGCTACAGGGAGAGGCTGTATAGGCTGAGGCTGTTTTCCCTGGAGGGTTGGACACTGAAGGGTGACCTTATAGAGGTTTGTAAAATCATGAGGAGCATGGACAGGGTCAATAGACAAGGTCTTTTCCAAGGGGTGGAGGAGTCCAGAACTAGAGCGCAGAGGTTTAGGGTGAGAGGGGAAAAATTTAAAAGGGACCTAAGGAGCACACTTTCACACAGAGGTTGGAGCATGTATGCAATGAGCTGCGAGAGGAAGTGGTGTGGAGGCCGGTACAATTACAACATTTAAAAGGCATCTCAATGGGTATATGAATAGGAAGGGTTGAGAGACATATGAGCCAAATGCTGGTAAATGGGGATAGATCAGATTAGGATATCTGGTTGACATAAACGAGTTGGACCACAGGATCTGTTTCCGCGCAGTACATCTCTATGACTCTGGACTAATATCTGGAATGAGCAGATTGCCTTATGAGTAAACTCTTAAATGGCTAGGCCCTGTATTTTCAAGTTTATAAGAGTCAGATGGGTATTGACTAGTTGCTATGGAAAAGGTGTTTCTTCTTATGTCAGAATCTAGAAAAATGGGACATAGTTGAAAAGTATAGATTGCTCATTTAGGACAGAGGTGAGGGTCAAAAACCTATCTCACAGGGTTGCTAGGCTTTAGAATTCCCTCGTTCAAAAGGCAGTGGATGCAGAATCTTTATTATTTTTAAAGCAGGAGTAGATAGATTATTGATGACCAAGGGGATGAAAGACCATCAGAATGTAGAGTTGAGGTTAAAATCAGATCAGCCATGATCTTACTGAATGGTGGAGCAAGCTCAAGGAACCGGTGGCCCACCGTTGTTCCTTGCTCGTATGTAACTTGAATTGGAGAATTTAAACTCCCATTACACAGTGAATTCTAAGGCGAATTGGAAAGAGATTTGCTAATGTAGCACAATGTGTGGCCTGGATTGAGACTGGTGCCTAACTCCATTCCCATCTTGTCCTTGCATCAATTGGCACAACATAGCTACTGAAGCATGTGGTTAGAATACAACTTTGTTGTAAGACTACAGTTGGTGAACTGGTTGTGGTGTTGTGCTTCACAATATAGAGAGCTTGTAGGGTGAGGGTGCAGATTCACTAGGATGCTGCCACTCATGAGGAAATAGAATACACTGGAAGTTTGGAAAAATTGGAGCTGTTACTATTACAACAGAAGAGATTATGGGATGACTCAACAGGATATTTAAAATGATCATAGTGCAGAAGACATTCGATCAACACAAATGGGTTGGGTTGAATGGTTTGCTTTCTATGTTGCAATTTTATGCAATACGATGCCATAGTGAGTGAGGCTAATCCAATTATTCAAGATTAACCAGCCAACCTTAAGAGATACAAAACAAAAAGACAGTTAAAAAGCTCAAATCAATCCTAATTCTCCAAGGCTTTATTAAAAATAATGATGCTAGACAAGTGGTAATTTAACCAGTGAAACAACTGGAGCCGTAAATTTTAATTGACAGAGGAAAGAAAATGTTGGACAAGGGTTGCAGGCATCTGAAGTTAAGGTATAGATCAGATGATCTAATGAATGCTGGAACAGGCTGGAGGGCTGAATGGCCTACTCAACATTCAAATGTTCTTTCCTTATGTTCTTGTAAAATGTTTAATGGTAATTCACCATGCAAAAGGAAATGTTTTTGTCATGGAAGACTAAAGATATAAGGAATTGTCACGGTATAAAGACTTTCCTTAATACCTTAAAATGCTTGAGTGCAAGGAGCCAAGTGGCCAATTCGTGATCCTAAGTCATATGTTTTTATGTGAATGAAACATTTGTTACTCAGCAAGGTCATACCTGGCACAAATGCAAAAAAAAACCTTTTATACTACGTTTTAGACAATTTGTTTCAAAATTCTGTAACCATATGTTTCAGTCGATTTAGAATATGCTGTTGACTATGTATCTTATGAAGAGAACCTTAAATGAATGTTATGTCACAAAAGTTCGACAAAGTAGCCACTCTCTCTACAAAGTCGATTTTAGCCATGTATGCATGCAGTTAGAATAATGACAAGCTTTCAGATCACAGTTTAACAAGTGAGGGAATATAGTTTGAATGTATGGTCATCCAGAATGTAGGTGGACTTGATTACTGAGCCTAGCCTAATTTCTGCAATCAACTCTTATTTTGTTATCAATCAATTAAAGAGAACATATGCACAATTCTCAAACACACATCAAATCTGGCAGTGTTGCAAATACTTTTTTTAGTTGTCATCCATTGACCAACTTTGACATCAGGCAGTCTATTTTTTATTAATTAAGCATATTAGTTAAGCACATTAGAAATCTCCACATTAGTTAAGCAATAGCTGTCAAATAAATTTTTCCATGACGCTTAACAGATCATGTCATAAGCAATAGGAGCAGGGATAGGCCATTTGGCCCCTTAATCCTGTCCTGCCATTCAACAAGATGATGGCCGATCTGCCCCAGGCTTTAAATCCTCCTTCATACCAGGACAGCACAGCTCTCATTTCCATAATTTTCACAAATCCATCAACGTCCTCTTCAAATACTTTCAATGATCTGGTCTCTGCATTCCTCTGGGGTACAAACTTCCAGACTATCCTCTGGGAGAAATTCCTTCACATCTGTTTTAAATGAGTACCTCTTTATTCTGTAACTGTCCCCTAAGTTTGAGATTTTCACGTTAGTGGAAACATCTTGTCAACATCTACCCTGTGAAGCTCCCTCAGAATCATGTGTGTTGCAAGAAGATCACTCATTTTTCTAAATTCTAAATAAATAAAAGACAAAAAACAATTTAGCTGTTCTTGATAAGTCAACCTTTTCATCCCAGGAATTAGTCTAGTGAATCTATTTAGAACAGCTTCATTTTTTGGACAAGGATTGCAGGATTCCAGGTGCAGCCTCACCAACACCCTGTACAGTTGTAACAGGACTTGTCTATTTTAAAATTCCAGTCCCCTAACAAAAAAGGCCAAAATTCCATTGGTGTTCTTAATTACTTGCTGTACCTAAATGCCAATATACTGTGCTCCATGTTCAAGAAGACCCAGATCCTTCTGTGCTGCACCACTTTGTACTCTCTCCATTTAAATAATAGACTGCCTTTGAGTCTTCCTACCAAATTGCATGACTTCACACTTTTTGACATTAAACTCCATCTGCCATCTCAGTCTATTGATATTTCCTCTCAAAATCCTTATGCCCTCATCACAGCATGCCCTCCCATGTTTTTGTATCATCAGGAAATTTGTTTATACCCTGCCCTGCTTCCAAGGCTGGACTAGTGCTTCATCATAGCTAAATTCTAAAGAAAGAATGAGTGCAACTACATTAATCCAATAATTATTTGCAATTAATTTACTTACCGGTCAGTCATTGTGAAGCCACTTGCTATTTCTTGAATGACAACTGCCACCAACAGTTAAAGAGAGCACCTGACTTCTTGAATTCTAGCACTGAAATCTTTCTGCACCATGTTAAGTTTGTAATTGTGACAATTTTGTGAGAGTTTCTGTTAAAATGCTTCACTTGATTAAGGGTAACATAACAGCAGCATACTAGAGAACAAAGGGACTTTAAGTGAGAAAAGAAAATAGAATGATAAATGATAAAGGGATTTGAAGTGTTGCAAACTCTAGCATAAACTAAACACAACAGTGTAGTGGCGAGGCTTGTCATCATAATAAAGATGCTCATTTCTTTTAAAGGTAAAATAGTTTGTCCAGAACTTGCTTACTAGCAATGAACAGGTTCATAGAGATATTTTGTGTCTCTATAGACTGCATTTCATGTATGATCACATCATTAAATCCCATAATGTTATAGATCTTCATCAGGAATCTCAGCTGCTAATTAATATAATCTTAAATTGGAGAAAATCAGAAAATTACTCTGAGATTCATCTCTATACACATCTGCCAACAGCAACTTCATCCCTCCTCATTAAAACATGTAGTGGGGATGTCATAACATTTCCAAGCATTTCCTCCAGCTTCTAAAAGCTTCTGGGTCATGAAGGTCAAAGGTCATAGTGTCAGTCAACTGACAATTTGGACAGAGAGGGAAGCTGGGCAACTGAAATCTTTTTAACTTTTGTCATTTTCTGTCTTAAATTGGTTACCGACTGGTTTCAGCTACAAGCTATACACATATTCCTATGCTTGCTTTAATTCTTATCAAACCCTTACAAACCACTTTAAATTGGTATCTGAACACTCAACCTTAGTTGCCATATTTTTTAAAAAAATTATTTATGGGATGCAAATATTGCTGGAAAAGTCAGCATTTGTTTCCCAACCTTGGAAAAGTGAGTGTGAGCCACCCTGTTCAACCTCTGCACTCCATGTGCTATAGGTATCCAAAATGCAGTTAGGGAAGGAGTTCCAGGTATTTTGATCTAATGCCTAAAAGATTCCCTTGTAATCTTTCACTTAATTTCTGATGGTTTTATAGCTTGTAAGTGAACAATATAAGAATTTGTTGTAATATCAAGGAATGTCAATTAATCATCCAAAGACATTTCTTTTGATAAGCCTTTTAAAAATCACCATCTAACTAATTCGGAGCCAGAATCAATTGTTTTTTTGTTTAGTAAATCCAAGTTGAAGTAGCAAGACAATTACTTTATTTCCCAAAATCTAGAATGCCCAAATAAAGGGAAAGTCACTTCTTTATCCACTGGAACTAATCATGCAATTCCCCCTCTCCCACGTTTTCTTTGCAGATACATGATTTATTTTAAGCTTCATGTAATTATCCAATTCCCTTTTAAGAGTTATGAATGAATCTGCCTCCCATCACACTCTTAGATAGCACATTCTAACCATTTGCTGCATTTTAAAAAAGCCTGTTGGTTCTTTTTCCAACCACTTGAAACTGGTATCCTAATTCTCCATCCTAATTGCCATTTTGGTTTGAAGTTATTCATGGGATGCAGGTGGTGCTGATGTCCCAATGTCACTGCTGCCCTGTCTTTCTAGGTGTGGGTTTGAAGGAGGCTTGGTGAGTTGTGCGCCAATGGTGAAGGAAGTGTATGTTTAAGGCGGTGGTTTTGGAACTAGTCAAGTGAGCTATTTTTACCTGGATGGTGTTGAGCTTCTCAAATTTTGCTGGTGCTGCACTGATCCATGCAGGTGGAAAGTATTCTATCACAGACTTGGCTTATGACTCGTAGATGGTGGACAGGTTTTGTGGTGTCAAGAGAAGGGTTAGTCACCACATCATTCACACTTTCTGAACTTTTCTAACCTCAGCTATGGTTGCTCCAGTCCCAGTTCTGCTTCTAATAAAGGGTAACTCCCAGGACACCGATAGTGGGGGATTCAGTAATAGCAATGCTGTCAACCTTCAAGGGAGATTTTCTCCTTTTGAAGATGGTCATTGCTTGTTGGTTCTGTATTGTGTGAATGTTATTGAGCACTTGCTAACTCAAGCCAGAAGTTTGTCTGTGTGTGTAGGCATGGGTTGCTTCAGTAACTGAAGAGTTGTGAGTGGTACACAACATTGTTCAATAATGAGTGAACACCCCCATTTCTGCCTTGATGATGGAGATGATAATTGACAAAGAACTGAAGATGGTTGGGCTTAGATAACAACCTTGATGTCCTGGCACTGAGATGATTGGCTGTCAGCAACTAGAACCAACTTCCATTGTACTCAATGTGACTTCAGCAACTGTACATCAACACCCCCCCCCCTCCCAACATCATCACAATCACTCTCTCTTTCCTTGATTCCCAGTGACATGATGTGAAGTCACTATTAGGGCTCCTTGACCCAGTTCACTAATGAGAACAGTTTGTCTCAGCTCCCCTGTCCAGACTATGTTTTGGAACAATTCTGTCAATGCTCTTCTCAACCTTTTCTCCTCTAAGTAAAATAAACCTTACTGACACCAGAGGAAGACTGTATGCATGGTCTCCAGTGTGTTGGGTGCAAAACATAGTGACCTTTTCTCATGCGTGTTCCAACCTGAGGAGTGCCCTTGATGGCTCCATAACTGGTCGTGCCTCTGCGGAGTAATGTAATATACTTCAGGCATTAAAAAGTGAATTCAAGTGGAGTTTTCAGGAGTTTATTCCATGCTCAATCATCTCACAGGCTTGCAATTGGATGCATATTCACTTATATTGTTCCTCTTACTGCTGGGGAACTCAAAATGTAATATTCAAGATAAGAAACCAACACATTTCCATGACAAACAATGTATGATGAGGCAAACTGTAATTCAAATTATACTGAGTTTTCATTGCTCAAAAACAGAATCTACAAAAACCTAATTGGCCTTCATCAGTTTTCAAATAAATAGATATTTTTATTCAATGCTCCAGACTGTTGATTGAATGCAATGGTATTTCACTCTCCCGGCCCCAGAAGACAAGCACAGGTTTTTTTGTTTTATTCTGCAATCACAAAGATATCAAGGATATCAGAACTACATTACACGGTTTATTAGTCTATACTGTCAGTTGCTTCAGTCTTTATTCCCACAAATTCCTCAACCTGTACACATTAGCTTATTTACTTTTATTCATGAATTCTTTGTTTGTAAACATGAGAACTTAAGATAGAACTCACAGGAACATGAGAGTTCAAGATCACTTTCTTAGGAAAGCCAAAATTGATAGTATGTTACCCAATATTAGTATGCAAATTTTCATGAATTTCTTTGGTCCACTAACTTAAGAGGAGAATGTGTTATTTACTAATTGTAGTACAGGTTAATGATTCTGATGGGGTTAATATTCACGTTACATTGATTCCATCTATTTTACTGTCTGTAGGTGGAGACAAGGAATTCTGCTCTAGTTTTTAGAGAGAGAGAGCAGTAGCTAAGCCAGCTCCCGAAAGTACTAGCTATTATGACTGACCAAATGTTGTTGTATTTATTAGTCATAGATTCACAAAGATCTACAGCAGAGAAGATTAGATTACTTACAGTGTGAAAACAGGCCCTTTGGCCCAACAAGTCCACACCGACCCGCCGAAGCGCAACCCACCCATACCCCTAAATTTACCCCTTCACCTAACACTACGGGCAATTTAGCATGGCCAATTCACCTGACCTGCATATCTTTAGACTGTGGGAGGAAACCGGAGCACCCGGAGGAAACCCACGCAGACACAGGGAGAATGTGCAAACTCCACACAGTCAGTCGCCTGAGGTGGGAACCCGGGTCTCTGGCGCTGTGAGAAAACAGTGCTAACCACTGTGCCCTTCAGCCCATCAAGTCTGCACCAGTCAAAACAACCACCTAACTATTTTAATCCCATTTTCCATCACTCTGCCCATGGCCTTTTATGTCTGGGAATTACAACTATATGGCTAAATATTTCTTAAATGTTATTAGGGTTAATTCAAACATGTAATTCTTAGCGGAATCCAATGTCACCTAAGATCATAAGACATAGGAGCAGAAGCAGACTATCCAGCTCATCAGGTCTGCTCCACTATTCAATTAGATCATGGCTGATCTGATAATCCTGAAATCCACTTTCCTGCCTATTCCCCTTAACATTTCATTCCCTTTATGATTAAAAACCTATCAGTCTCTGCCCTGAGTATATTCAACAGCACTTAAGCCCTCTGTGCTAAAAAAAATTCCACAAATTCACCACCCCCAGCTAAAAAATTCCTTCTTATCTCGGTCTTACATGTCTTCCCCCCCTTATCTGAGAATATGCCCCATGGTCCTAGACTCTCCCTTTCTACATCTATCCTGTCAAGTGGCCTAAGAGTATTGTTTGCTTCAATAAGTTCGTCTCTCATTCTTCTAAACTCCTCTGAGTTCAGGCCCAACTTCTCTTTGTGAAACAGTCCCTCCATACTCGGGAACAACTGAGCCAACCTTCTCTGGAATGAATAAACCTTCTCTGGAATGAACCTTCTCTGGAATGCCTCCAATGCCAGTATACCTTTCATTGGATAAGAGGCCCAAAACTGTTCAATTTTTCAGCTGTGGTCTGAATAGTACTTTGTATGGTTTTAGCATGACTTCCCTATTTTTAGACGTCATTTCCCTAAAAATAAAGGCTGACGTTTCATTTGCCATCGTCGTTACCCATTATTATATTTTGGAGGAGCTCAAAAAATTCACTTCCTGAAGTAGTGAGAACTCATTTGAAAGTCCAGGGGGTTGAAACCACAAGATTAATGGTGGAAATGGCAGATGATTATGAGGTGGTCCATAAATCAAAGTTTGACTTCTAACATCAATTTAAGTTTGAGAGGGATAGAAATTGGCGAAAAGAGAAATTCTCAGGTGGCATGAGAAAAGGAGGTCTTATTGAAAATCATAAACATAGTTTACCACAGGGTAACAAGGCAACCCATGAGGGAGAAAGAGAATAAAGAAGTTCAGGTGTTTTCACTATAATAAAATAGGCCCATGTTTTAGAAAAAGAAATGGGTAGATGGATATGGGAAAACAGGACAAGCCAATCAGTTTTGTTGAAGTGGTACAAGAAAGCATAGTGGAAGCTAAAAAGGTGCAAAAAAAATGTACAACCTGGTCAGGAGTTAGTTAAGAAAAACATTGCCAGACTTCTTTGAAGAATATACTAGCATGTAAGGTATATTCAAGGTTTTAAGAGCTATGGGAGCAAGTCAATCTTTACTGGTGAGAGATGAGGGAATATGTAGTACATGAGGAGTATTGCCAGAAAAAAGATAGTATTATGTGGAATTCATGGTGAGAAATATAGTGTTCCATTATATAAAATGAGATTGGAGAGGCCAGTGAATAGTGATGAAGTGGTAATTGGAGTACAGTAAGAGAACCTCTCAGTTCCAGACGTACAGATTATCATTGGTAATGATACAGCAGGATCACAGATTGAGTGATGCGTACTGTGGTTGAAAGGTCAGTGAAAAAACAGGCAACTGAGGTATTACAAGAAGTATATCCTGGGAATTTTGCAGACTGAGAGATAACAAGGTCACAAAGCCATAGGTGGAAACAGGAGGAGAAATCAAAAAATGAAGATAAAGAATTTGAAGTTCAATTATCAAGTGGTTGACAAAAAGCATGAACAGGTGGAGGACAGTGTGAATATCTTTAGTTCAGAGAAATTGACTGAATTTCTACAGTAAGTTGAAAAACTAAAGCAGTTGTATCAAAAAAAGCATAAACAGAAGAGAATCTGAGCGTTTCCCTGAATGCTACTATCTTAAGAGTGAAGTCTGGATGAGAAAATGGAGATCATCATATATTCAGGCAGATAAAAAATTGGCAGAAGCTCACCAAGTTGTCTTACCAGTGGGTTAGAGAATGGCAGTATTACATGAATTACCAATAGGAGGTAATTTGGGATTATGGAAAACTCAAGCCAAAGTACAAGAGCGTTATTATAGGCCTGGATTGCATAAGACTGTAGTTGAATTTTGCCAGACATGTCATACGTGCCAGATAATTGGAAAACCTCACACAGTGATAAAACCAGGACACTTAGTATCCATTCCTAGTGTTGAGGAACCTTTTATAAGCATCCTAATTGTTTGCACAGGACCTCTACCTAAAACAAAAAGTGGGAATTAGTATTTGTTGAAAATAATAGATATGTCTACTAGATTTCCAGAGGTAATCCCATTATGCAGTACCATGATTAAAAGTATTGGAGAAGAATTACTCAAATGTTTTGCAAGATACAGACTAACCACAGAAATACAATTGGATCAAGGGTCAAATTTTATATCCAAATTATTCAAGGAAGCTATGGATAGCTTAGGAATAAAACAATTCAAATACATTGTATACTATCCAGGATCACAAGGAGCATTAGAACGGTGGCTTCAAACTTTAAAGAGCATGTTGAGGACTTATGGTCAAGATTATCCAGAGGATAGGAATAAACAAATTCCATTTGTACTTTTTTTTTGTAATTAGGAATGCACCTAATGAATCAACTAAATTAAGTCCATTTTAAATAGGTTTTGGGTATAGGTGACAGGATCATTGAGATTAAGCAAGGAGAAATTGGGGAGTCAAGAGTTCAGAGACAACATATTTGGACTATGTGTCAAATTTTAGGGAAAGATTAAACACAGAGGGTGAGTTGGCTAGACAGCAGTTGAAAGCAGCACAGTATATGATGAAACAGGAAGCAGACAAGAGATCAAAAATTTGTAATTTTGCGAGTGGAAATACAGTGTTACAGTTACCCTCTAGTAGTAGGTGATCATTTAAAGGGAAGTTTGTGTGCCTTACCGAATTGAAAGGAAATTGAGTCAAGGTAAATTATTAAATGAGATCGCCAGATGGAAAGCAATCTCAGAGTGTTTCATGTGATTATGCTCAAAAAATATTTTGATAGAGAAAGAAAGCAAAAGGAGAATGTGGTACTGTTATAACACAGACCGAAAAGCCAAATTCAGATGATCTAAGTTGGACATTCTTCAGATTAAATTGGACAATGAGGAAGTTATCAAAAATTGGAGTAAATTATTGAGTTGTCTTCCAGAGGAAAACCTTAATGATCTGAAAGATGAATTACAATCACCTGTGGAGATGTATGGGAATAAGCTGGGAAATGCTAATCTCATTATGCATGATGTAAATATAGGAAATGCTATTCCAATTAAGCAACATTCTAATAAACTTAACGCTCTAAAGTTCAAAAAGAGTTTGATTATATCATCTTTGAGCAGACAATCAAAGTGAGTTACAGTGAATGGAGATCAGCTACAGTAATGGTGCCAAAATCAGATGATACCCAACAATTGTGTGGACTATTGCAAAGTCAATACAGTTACAAGATCTGATTCATATCTTATTCCATGTTTGGAAGATTCTATTGAGGTGAGACAAGCAACTAAGTTGGACGTAGTCAGAGCATATTGGCAGGTACCTTTATCCGAAAGTGAAGGAAATTTCAGCTTTTGTGACACCGAATGGACTATACCAATTTAAAGTCATATCATTCGATATGAAAAATGTGCCAGCCACATTTCAAAGACTAACCAAGAAAGTAATTTCAGGTTACCCAATTGTAAGGTGTACAATCACGATCTGGAAGCTTTTAGTCACACATGGAAGGAACATTTGGAGTATCTATCAGGATTGTTCGATCAACTTCAGCAGGCAGGCTTCATGATAAGCCTGGCTAAGAGTGAGTTTGCAAAAAGCCCATGTCACGTCCCTGTCCCATGTCATTGGACATAGTTAAATGACTGCATGGAATGTTTCCCATACAGTCAGCAAAGAGAGAAGTACTACGATTCCTGGGACTGAGTGGTTTTTATCAGAAGATTGACTGAAGTTTAGCAGTGTGGTTGCTCCACTGACTGACTTGCTGAGGAAATGCAGAAAATTTCAATGGACGGAAGAATGTCAAGATGGCATTTGCTAGTCGCACCTAATTAGGCAAATCCAGTCAAAATGGTTATTGATGTGAGTGATGTGTATATCGGTGCTGTATTCTTGCAAGAAGACAACAAGATAGAATGAGCTGTTAGGTACTTTTCCAGAAAATTGAAAAATCATTCAGAAATATTCCACAATTGAGAAGAAGACCTCGAGCCTGGTGTTGGCATTGCATCATTTCAACATTTCTATTGCCATAATGTATCTGACATAATTATATACTGATCATAACCCCTTTGAGCTTTTGGAAAAAATTAAGGATTAAAATTCCAGACTTTTTAGGTGGAGTTTATTATTGCAGACATTTAATTTGAAAGTTGCATATGTGGCAGGATGAGAGAACCTAATTGCTGACGCAATGTCGTGACTTAAATGAAGGCAAGAGTCAATGTAATGTATACATACTGTCATGTCCTAATAGCTTAATGCTAAACATTTCTAAAAGTGAAGCAATCTTTGTATATTGATGGTTCCTTTTTTTAAAGGGGAAGGCGGTGTGTCAGTACTATGGCTTTAAAAGGTGTACTTTGTGTTTTTTTAAACGAAGAAAGGTTCAGGCACAGGTAACGAGTTGTCTGCTCAAAGCCAATAACATTTGCAGCTTGTGAGGCCTTATGGTTTGTTTTTTATAATGGGAACAGTAGAAGCAGCCTGAATGTGTGGGGTCAAGCTCCTACAGAACCAGGATTTTTAGTTTTAGCTTTCTGCAGATACTTGAAGGTGGATGTGGAAGCTCTTCTTCCCCTATCTGTTACAACTAAAAAAAGGGGTTCTCTTCTTGCCGCTAGAATTGCATATGATACAATTTTACTGAATCTGCCTTTGCCAAGGGTGATTTTAGAATGTTATTACATTAGAACAGTTAATTATTCATACTTAATTTTTATATATTATTTTGTTAAGAATTTTGATAAGAGTTAAGCCAATTCTTTTATTTTTATTTTGTCTATAGAATCATAGAGAAGTACAGCACAGAAATACAGCCTTCGGTCCAACTCGCCCATACTGACCAGATATCCTAATCTAATCTAGTCCCATTTGCCAACACTTGGCCCTTACCCCTCTAAATCCTTCCTATTCATACACCCATCCAGACGCCTTTTAAATGTTATAATTGTACTAGCCTCTACCATTTCCTCTGGCAGCTCTTTCCATACACACACCATCCTTTGTGTGAAAAAGTTGCCCCTTGGGTCCTTTTTATATCGTTCCCTTCTCACCCGAAACCTATACCCTCCAGTTCTGGATTCCTCCCACCCCAGGAAATAGACCTTGTCTATTTATCTGATCCATGCCCCTCATGATTTTATAAACTTCTATAAGGTCACCCCTCAGTCTCCGATGCTCCAGGAAAACAGCCCCAGCCTGTTCAGCCTCTCCCTGTAGCTCAAATCCTCCAACCCTGGCAATTTCCTTGTAAATCCTTTCTGAATCCTTTCAAGTTTCACAACATCCTTCCAATAGGAAGGAGACCAGAATTGCACACAATATTCCAAAAATGGCCTAACCAGTCGCAACATGACCTCCAAACCCCTTTACTCAATGCTCTGACCAATTAAGGTAAGCATACCAAACGCCTTCTTCACTATCCTATCTACCAGAGACTCTACTTTCAAGGAACTATGAACCTGCACTCCAAGGTCTCTTTGTTCAGCAACACTCCCTAGGAACTTACCATTAAGTGTATACGTGCTGCTCTGATTTGCTTTTCCAAAATGCAGCACCTCGCATTTTTTTCTAAATTACATTCCATCTGCCACTCCTCGGCCCTTTTAACAGTAGTGTAAAAATAAAAGTGTGATTTGTTTAAAGTCGCGTAGTTTGACAAATTGCATCTCGAACATGCAATTTTATAAGATGAACAAAGAATAAAATAAGAAAAAATTGGGGTCTAGGCTATCTTCTTCATTTATTTCGAGGGGGTTTGGTCTGGTCCATTAACAGCTCTAAATCAAGTCATCTTGATATTAAGGGGTGTCAATTGCTTCGTCCCATCTTAGCTTGCACAATGAGCTATTATAAATAAAGTTCTCAGCACTAACCCAACACTAGACTACTCTTCTAAAAGCATCAATAATCTAATTCCTCCATTCCCACTTGCCTTGTATCTTTCTTTTCCAGCTTATGAATTGAAGTTTTAATCTTGAATTGGCATCATCTGACCCAATTGATATCTTACATAATTTAGGTTCACACATGCTGGTCAAAAGAGGGCACAACTTAGCAGACTTGTGAGAAAGAAAGCAAAATAGAGAAGAACAAAGGGGGAGGGGTGTACAATAATAAGATAATGGCAGCCAGTTGAACTGTGTTTAAATTATATTTGATCAACCACTGATGTAATATTTCCATATCACCTCTAGGGAACAAATTGAAGCTCATAAAGAACATCAAACTCGTCACACTTTGAAGCTTTGATAAAGCAAGAGATTCATCAGAAAAATTATCTGCTTGAACAGAATAACTATTCATGAATTCTTGAACATTTAATGAAGAACTCAATTAGAAAACAGCTGAGAATTAGAATGATGCTAATGAATGGTAATAAAGAGAACAATAAACAATTTAAATTAGTACCTCTAATTAATTACATACACTTCCAGAAACAAGAATCCCCTTTTAATCAATTATTCTCTCAGTTGACCCTTGAATCAAGGTTAATTCCTGAGGGTCAAAATGCTTCAGTGGGAAGAAAGAAATATAAATGAAAGCAAAAAAACTGTATCTACCACATGTTTTGTCAATAATCTCACAATATAAATTAGGTTTTAACTATATCTGTAGAACTGGAGCTTTCTAAAATGTGTACAATTCGATTTATGATTTACAAACATAAGTACCGTGTATCACCATTGTTGTTTAAAATACATTTTTGTTGAATGGAGTGGTAAACGAATTGACACAAGAATTAGGACAGGAGTTAGCCTGATGGGGGATAAACTGAAGAAAATGGTGCTTGACAAATTAATGGATCAAAGGGTAGCAAGTTACAAATTTGGGGCAGCAGTGTGGCTAGCACGGCTGCCTCATGGCGCCAAGATCCCAGGTTCGAATCCACTCTTAGGCGACTGTGTGTGTGGAGTTTGCCCATTCTCTGTGTCTGTGTGGATTTCCTTCAGGTGCTCTGGTTTCCTCTCACAGTCCAAAGATGTGTAGGTTAGGTGGATTGGCTATGCTAAATTGCCCAGGGATGTTTAAATTAGGTGGATTAGCTATGGGAAATGGAGCATTACAGGGGATAGGGTAAGGGGATGGATCTGGGTGGGATGACCTTCGGAGGGTTGGTGTGGACTTTATGGGCCGAATAGCCTGCTTCCATACTCGAGGGAAACTATCTACGAGGGCCTAATTACCTACATTCCAGAGTACTAAACTAAATGGGCCTGGAAATATTAATAATATGAGTAGTCATCTTCCCAAACTCAACAGATTCCTGTTCAGTTGGAGGGTGGCAAATGTAACCTCACTATTTAAAAAGAAGGGAGAGAAAATACATCAGAATTTAGAGATTAGTTGGCCTAACATTAGGTGTGAGGAAAATGTTTATAAAATATTATAAAAGACTTGATAATAGAACACTTGGAAAGCATTAATGAGATTAGACAAAGTCAACATGGATTTATGAAAGGAAAATAATATACTGATGTCTTTTGAGGATGTAACAAGTAGAATGGATGAGACAAAACCAGTGGACGTGATGTGTTTGGATTTCCAGAAGACTTTTGACTCAGCAGCACATATCAGTCTTGTGGACAACATTAAAGCACACAGGATCGGGAATAATATACTGACATGGACTGTGAATTGGTGGATAGACCGAAAACAGGAGTGTGAATAAATGAGATTTTTACTGGGTGGCATACAGTAACTATTGGTGTATCACAAGACTCAGTGTTTGGACTCCAACTATTCACGATATTTATAAATTATTTCAGATGAGATGACCAAATGCAATATTTCCAAGAGTGGTGACGACACAAAGCCAGGTGGGATGTGAGTTGTGAGGAAGCTTCAGGGTGAACTAGACACCTTGACATGTGGACAAGCAAACACCTGGCAGATGTAGAATAACAAAAAGCAGAGTATTATTTAAAATGGTGATATATTGGGAAATACAGATTTACAAAGGGATCTGGGTGTCTTTCATACCAGTCAATGAAAGTAAATAAGCAGTTAGGAAAGCAAATTGTATAGTAGCCTTCATTGCAACTTCTGGATTTGGGTTCTGAAGTAGAGATATCTTACTGCAGTTACACAGTGGCTACAAATGTGTTAGAGCAATTTTGGACCTTTTAACAATGGAACAGATAATGCTGCAGCTTGGCGAGACCATAGCTGTAGGACTGTACACAGATCTGGTCTTGATATCCAAAAGAGGATATACCTAATGTAGGGAGAGTGCAGCAGAAGTTTGCTATGTTGATACCAGGGATGGCAGCATTGTCCTCTGAGGCAAGATAGTTACAACTGAGCATGTATTCACTAGAGTTCAGAAGAATGAGCAGGGATCTGAATGAAATGTATAAAATTCTAACAAGGCTGGACAGACAGGAATCAGCGAGGATGTCTCCCTGATTGGAGAGTCCTGAACCAGGGGTCAAAATCTCAGGATACGCTAGAGGCAATTTCGGACAGAGTTAAGGAAGCACTTTTCCACAAAAAAAGGGAGATCAACCTTTGGAATTCACTTCACAGAAAGCTGTGAAGGCAGTCACTGAGTGTATCCACCAAAGAGATTGACAATTTTTAGACACAAAAGGCATCAAGGGGTATGGACAGAAAGTAGGAATATGGTGTAGAGATAGAGGATCAGCCGTGATCATACTGAATAGCAAGGAAGAGTCAAGGGGCAGGATGGACTACTCCTGCTCCTAGTTTCTATTTTGCTATTTGGGTCCTCAAAACTGCTCTGTTCTTCGATAAGATTGCAACTGATTTAGTTATAGCTTCAACTCCACCTCCAACCTCAAAATACAGGAGCACGTGGCAGTCAAAATTACCTCCAAAATTGCTCAGGAAAATTCAACCACAGGAGCAGCCAATGAGGGAAACGTGACTCCCCTCACTCACAGATCTGGGAGGAGCTGTTTATCTATTCAGGCTGATTCTTTCTGATGCTTGAACTTGTACAACTATGAATCGATCAGCAGCAAATGTGTGAGAGAAGCAGCTTGTGAAGAACAAGGTGAACAAGATCATTGAGGATAGAGCAGGCAGGATTACAGCAAGCAGGAAATGAAGCCAACACCACCAGGAGTCAAGGGCAAAGTCAGTTTTCAAGGGGGTGGAAGGAGAACAGCAAGGGTGAGGAAGAGGAATTGCAAAGAAAGGGTGCAAGAAAAGCAGAAAAGGAAGAAGACAGGAGCTGCTGAGGAGGTATATAGCAGCAGGCATTGTGGCTACAAATGTGTTAGAGCAATTTTGGACCTTTTAACAATGGAACAGATATTATACGACCATCACTATAGCAACGAACATTGTAGACTGGAGTATTTTATACTGAACTTCTGTTTCATTTTTAAAAATTGATTATCACATCTCAGAGGGTTCACATACTGTAAATTACTTTAAGTGCAGTAAATATTACCACATTATAGACAAAACTGCAATCATTTGGCTGTGACTACCTTTGCGGGCAGCGTGTTTACAGTGATGGCATTTCTTTTATTAATTCACAAAATGTGAGTTTTGCAGAATTAGTCAGCAATTGTTGCTCCTTCCTCGTTGCCCTTGAGAAGGTGGTGGTAATGTGTTTCTTTGACTGTGTCTGTTCCTTCCAAATTCAAAATCTTGTTAATGCACACCTGTTATTTCATGCCACTTTAAATATCGCGGTACCAGAAATTAATGCTTTCCTTGAGTTGTGAAATTATTACTAATGGAGTGTTGATGATTACTGGGGCTACTGTTGAATCCATCTAATTCTGTTTCTGTCCAAGGTTAGGCACCCTACATGTCAACACAAATACAGAAAGTAATGTCACTATGTGATGATATTATCTAAAAATGGAGCTTGTGAGAATGTGGAAAAAAAAAGCCCCTGAAAACAAAAAAAGAAACGCTGAAAATTAAAAAGTACAACTTGCAAAAATTTCAAGAGGAACTCAAGTAATTATTTGATTCCAGGCACCTGCCCTGATAACCTTTCACCCCGCTGCCTACCAAGTATATATGCACCTGTGCCTTAAAATATTCAAGGTCTCTGCTCACACCCACATTACATTAGAAGATAAGAAATGATAATTTCATATCATATCATATATCTCAAATATCTTAAGATCTTTGCAACATCTACTTTGAAGTGCACTCACTGGTGTGATTTCCTAAACAGAATGAGATACTTGATCAATGACAGAGTCATAGAGATGTACAGCATGGAAACCGATCCTTCACTCCAACTCATCCATGCCGATCAGATATCTTAACCTAATCTAGTTCCATTTGCCAGCACTTGGCCCATATCCCTCTCAACCTTTCCTATTCAGATACCTATCCAGATGCCTTTTAAATGTTGTCATTGTACCAGCCTCCCCCACTTCCTCTGGCAACTCATTCCATACATGCACCACCCTCTGTGTGAAAACATAGATTCCTTTTATATCTTTTCCCTCTCACCCTTAACCTATGCCGTCTAGTTCTGGACTCCCCCACCCCAGAGAAAAGACCTTGTCTATCCATACCGCTCATGATTTTATAAACCTTTATGAGGTCACCCCTCAGCCTCAGGCGTTCCAGGCAAAACAGCCCCAGCCTATTCAGCCTCTCCCTATAGCTCAAATCCTCCAACCCTGGCAACACCCTTGTAAATCTTTTCTGAACCTTTTCAAGTTTCATAACATCCTTCCGATAGGAAGGAGACAAGAAAAATGTGACCAGAAACTTTGAAACTGATGTAACATCCTTCTGAGATTAACCATTAGTCCTAAAACACAGTGTTAAAAGTGTATTGATGCATTTATGCCATAGAGTGGCAGTATGTGAACTTTTTGCCACACAGCCAGGTCAGATAAAGATCAGCTTGGCCATCCTTCCGATATCAAATGCAACAGGGAAACCTAGATCAATCAAATGGAGCGGAAGGAATGATATTTCAACCGTTGCTTGGAGCTCATGTGTTTCTTTCAGGATGTTACAAGGGTCACACCGAGAAAGCTGGACATCTGGGGAAATCTGAATGGGAATTGTAACGGGAAGGCGAGGGCAACAAAGGAACAGTGGGAGAAAATGAGCTGCAATGTTTCTGGTCAGAGAATGGAAAGAGTAATCTATCTTCTAAAAACTGCTCTGTATAGCAGGCCATGAAGATGAATTTTAAAAATCTGTTTACTTGTAAAACGAATATGAAATGGCTGGATTCAAGTCACATTAGATGAATTTCCATTGGAAGGGTTCCTAATCATTCATCAACTCTAACTTCAGATATCGGAATTCCAGCAAACCAAACAAGAATCTCTGTGGTAATTCAGCCTTATGCTTTGTTAGTATAATGTTCCAACCCAGAAAGCCAGTTTGGCGGTTAACGTTGCTAATTTACAATGAGCAAATCTCAACTGAAATTAGTTGAAGAGTGTATTCGGGAGCAATAAGACTGAAGGAAAAGCAAAGGAGGAGGAAAGAAATGAAAGAATTGAGGAAGAACACAATTGTTATCAGTTCAACCACTTTGCTTTCTAAATTCTCTCTTAAAAATCACAGGTTATAATCCAACAGGTTTAATTAGAAGCACTAGTTTTCAGAGCGCTGCTCCTTCATCAGATGATTGTGGAGTACATGATTGTAAGACACAGAATTTATAGCAAAAGTTTACAATGTGATGTAACTGAAATTATACATTGAAAAATACCTTGATTGTTTGTTAAGTCTCTCAACTGATAGAATGACCATGTTAGTTTCACTTCTTTCCTATGTAAATCGCAAAACTTTTAAGTGAGTTTTGAGAAGATTTGTAGCTCAGGTTGAGGTTTTGGATGTAGGTTTGCTCGCTGAGCTGGAAGGTTCATTTCCAGACATTACATCATCCTACTAGGTAGGATCTTCATTGGGCCTCAGGCGAAGCACTGCTGATAATTCCTGCTTTCTATTTATATCTTTGGGTTGGTGATGTCATTTCCTGTGGTGGTGTCACTTCCTGTTCCCTTTCTCAGGGGGTGGTAGATGGGATTGAACTTAATGTGTTTGTTGATAGAGTTCCGGTTGGAATGCCATGCTTCCAGGAATTCTCATGTGTGTCTTTGTTTGACTTGTCCTAGGATGGATGTGTTTCCCAGTCAAAGTGATATCCTTCCTCATGCATTTGTAAGGATACTAGTGAGAGAGTGTCATGTCTTTTTGTGGCTAGTTGGTGTTCATGTATCCTGGTGTCTAGTTTTCTGTCTGTTTGTCCAATGTAGTGTTTGTTATAGTCCTTTCACGGTATTTTGTAAATGACATTAGTTTTGCATGTCTGTATAGGGTCTTTCAAGTTCATTAGCTGCTGTTTTAGTGTGTTGGTAGGTTTGTGGGCTACCGTGATGCCAAGGGGTCTGAGTAGTCGAGCAGTCATTTCAGAGATATCTTTGATGTAGTGAACTTGAGAACGTAACTGTTAAAAAAAGTTTTGCAATTTACATATGAAAGAAGTGAAACTATCATGGTCATTCTAATAGATGAGAAACTTAAACAATCAAGGTATTTTTCAATGTATAATTTCAGTTACATCACATTGTAAACTTTTGCTATAAATTCTGTGTCTTACAATAATGTACTCCACAATCACCCGATGAAGGAGCAGCATTCTGAAAGCTAATGCTTCCCAATAAACCTGTTGGACCATAACCTGGTGTTGTGTGGTTTTTAACTTTGTACACCCCAGTCCAACACTGGCATCTCCAAATCATAAATTCTCTCTGTCAGTGTAATGTCTTTTGCCTGACCTTAACAGTTACAAACAAACCTGTATTTATATACTGCTTTTCACTCAGTAAAACACTCCATGGTGCTTCACAGGAGCATAAGGAAACAACATTTGACACCAAGCCACATAAGGAAAGATAAGTGTTGACAGTAAAAATCTTGGTCAAAAAGACAATTTTTAAAGTGTAATAAAAGAGAAGAGGGGGGTTGAGGTGTAGAGATAGGGGAAGAATTCAAGAGCTGAGGGACTAGGTAACTGAAGATATAGCAAACCATGCTGAAACAATTAAAATCAGGTCTGCTGAAGTGGCAGGTAACTTGGAAAAACACAGATATAGCTGGAGATGATTAGCGATTAGAAAAAAATATGAGGGGAGCTGAAAGTGGGAATGAAATGAGGTAATGCAGGTCAGTAAACATATGTCTGCATGTGAAAGTTGGTGAGAGTTAGAACACACCTCAGCTTTAGGTAGGGAGAACATGAGATAATTATGCAGCTGTATATTGGGATAATTAGGTCTGAAATCACGTCATGTTATGCCCAAAGGCAGGGTCTTGACTCATTATCCTGAGCCATTTTCTTGGTAGTTTTTATCATTGGTATTATGCCTTTGCTTTCTACTCTCAGGAACAGGGCAAGGAGGAAGGAAAACCGAACCCAGGCCATGAGTATTAGTCTAATCTTTTGAGCCTTTTTTTATACCATGTTACCTTATTGCTAATGCGTCTTCCATAAACCTACAGCAATAAAGGCAAAGATATTGATCATTCTTTTATGCTAATGCCCCACAATAATTTCAATTTCTTACAACTATCTTATTCGTGCAACATTTTCCTGAACTTGCAATAAGCACTCTAACAATAGCACACTTGAAAACTTTGAAACTTTGCTCAAATCATCCTTTCATATTAAAAAATCAGTTTTTCCATTTCTCCAGTTTAGAAGTACAACAGAACCACACTGTCAAATAGAATCATCCTGCATTTCAACTATTTTCCTTTGTACACTCTTGCAGTGCTTAAATGGCTTGTTAGCTGCCTGGAAAATGTTGGATTGGTCACCACTGCAGATATGCTGGGACTGACAGTTACTTGGATCATTAGCATTAACAAAGTTGCATTCTCAGAATCCTCCCAGTTAAAAATGAGAAAAAATTTTTTTAAAAGCATTTAACATACATGGTTCAAATTGTTTTTTTTGCAAAGGCACTACTGTTCTCAACCTTATGTTTTGTCTATGAATGGAGCCACAGGTCCAATTAATAAACAGTCTCAAATCCATTTACAGAACGATTTTACACAAACAGGCCAGAGATGGTATGAATCAAATGATGAAAAACAATGATCCATAAGTCTCTGGTATGCAGTTGCAAATTCTTCAAACCATTCAATAGCAAAAATGAAAAGAAAGAGGATGCACAGAAATTCAATCAATCTAATTAAGCTTACAAATAAAAACATATCATCCATTCCCTTGCACGATTGCCGATGGAAACTCAAGAACAAACAGCAATGTTGACAGAAATAGGGATAGAAAATGCTGAATCACTTCTGAAGAAGTGTCATCAGACACAAAACCATTACCATTTCTCTCTGCCCCGAGGCTGCCAGGTCTGCTGAGTTTCTTCAGCACGTTCTCATTTAATTTGAGATTTCTGGCATCTGCACATTTTGTTTTTATAACATTGACAGTAGTTTGGGAAGACACACAATTGGCTGGAATATACATACCTGCCACTAAGAGCAGACAGAGTGGTGCAGATGGAATTTGCCTGAAGAAAAAGCAGTGGATATTAGAATTGAAATAAATTGGTTGAATATATTGCCAAGTACACTCCTCAGACCTTACAAAGCCTGCTCACTATTCAACAGATATACAGCAGTGCTTGATAATTTCACCATTTGGTCTTCATTACAGTCTGTAATTGGAGCAAGTCATTGATTGGGTTGCAATTGCTAAGCAACAATGACAACAAAGAAAGAGTTTAGTTGCTACAGTGCCTGATCAGCTAGAACCTAATTATTAAGTCAATGGACCAATTTTGCCAGCAGACCATTTCCTCAAGTTAATCCACTGCCTCCAAGACTTCAATACAACTGTTAGCCCACAGAAATAGCCAGCATTCATACGATCAGCAGTGAGACTTTCATTAATTTATCAGATACCAACAAAAGGCTGGTGCCATTTGCTTGATATAAATACCTGACAATCATCAAAATAAGTGATTGGAACCCTCTTCTAATGTAGGTTGGTCCACATAATCCCAGATGAATCAGATTTAACCTGTGCTATGATTTTACTTTATTTGTATTTAACATGCTCAGCCTTATTAACTCACTTCATGACCAAGACGCCATAATCATTCTCCAATGGTAGATTTTGGAATATTGTATGCAATATATTGTAAAACATGAAAGGGTTTCAAAAAGATTTACAAGGATGTTGCCAGGGTTGGAGGGTTTAAGCCAAAGGGAGAGGCTTAATAGGCTAGGGCTGTTTTCCCTGGAGTGTCGGAGGCTGAGGGGTCACCTTGTAGAGGTTTATTAAATTATGAGAAGCATGATGGTGCAAATAGACAAGGTCTTTTCCCTGGGGTGTGGGAGTCCAGAACAAGAGGGCATAGGTTTATGTTGGGAGGGGAAGATTTAAAAGGGATCTAAGGGGCAAATTTTTCACGCAAAGGGTGATGTATGTATGGAATGAGCTACTAGAGGAAGTGGTGGAGACTGGTACAATTTCAACATTTAAAAGGCATCTGGGTGGGTATATGAATAGGAAGATTTTAGAAGGATATAGAACAAGTGGTGGTAAATTGGATTACATTAATTTAGGATATCTGGTCAGCATGGATGAGTTGGACCGAAGAGTCTGTTTCCGTGTTGTACATCTCTATGACTCTATCAGTACTGAAGGAGATCACAATGACACTGATCCAGTCCACTGGATTTTACCATTAATGTTGGGAGGATAGAAGTATGGAAGCACAATTCTTTCCAGCAGAGAAAATAGGAGTTTCATTAGAATTAAGTTGCAAATTATGGAATGATATCAATAATGGCACAAATCCTCAAAGTTTTGGGTCAAGTTGACAAAATTACGTCAGTGGTTTCCATTTGACATCTGAATTGGAATTCATGATGCAAAGAAGTTGACAGAGAAGTTAGAAAAGAAAGTAAAAAAGTACTGTGGGAATGTTCTGATACAGAATGAGGCCATTCATCCTCATGTATCTGCACTGGCCCAAAACAAAAGCCACTCGGCACCCACTGTAGTCCCAACTTCCAGCACCTCGATCACAACCTTGCAAATTATAGCACTACAGGTGCAGATCCAGGTACTTCTTAAAATATATTGCAGAAAAGATTAATAGACAAGTGTAATTGCTTTATCTTACAGAAATAGAAATATGGCTCTCTCAACCCTCTGAGCCAGAATGTTCAAAGGTTCAAGTTTCTTTCCAGGACTTGTACACAAAATGCGGACACTCCTGTGCAGGTTTGAGAGAGTTCCACACTGAAGGGTCATGTTACTGAAGCTCTGCCTGCCTTCTCAAGTCAATGTAGGAAGTTCCACGACACTGTTTTGAAGAAAATCAGGGGAGTTATCCATGACCAGTTTTTATAAACTCATCAACCAGACAAACATA
Source organism: Chiloscyllium plagiosum (assembly GCF_037043375.1). Classification (NCBI taxonomy): domain Eukaryota; kingdom Metazoa; phylum Chordata; class Chondrichthyes; order Orectolobiformes; family Hemiscylliidae; genus Chiloscyllium; species Chiloscyllium plagiosum. The sequence goes on along the minus strand of NW_028270141.1, from coordinate 116,521,686 downwards.
TGATCTGGCCATTAACAAAATCCCTGTTGCTGCGGATGTGCAAAAGTTGGCTTTGGTGTTACCTCTACTACAACAGTGAGGACATTTCAAAAGTATTTCATTGGCTGTGAAATCTGTGAGACATCATGAAAACAGCTATATAAACACAAGTCCATTTCTTAGTGTCTGCAAATACTGAACGCAAAGTGTTGAACAGAGGTGAAGTAGTTCATTCAAAATGCTCCCTACTGGACTGTGAACAAAACCCTAATGCTCAATGAGAAAGTACAACATAAACAAACAAGAAATTCCCAAATTCAAAGCAACTGTTTATGGATAGGTTTGTATATGTGTCTTTTCACAGGCACTAAAGCCCTGAAGCAATAACTGAAGGTGTTGTGTGGTACAAAAAAAATTAAAAGTTGGGAGCTGAGTTTGAAATCAGAGGGATTGGAAAGAAATGACAATGAAATTTAGAGAAATATTAGTTGAAACTGTAGCCAAATTAAACTGACTGTGGGGATTGTGGTTTGTCCCCTTTCTCACTGCAGCCTTCCCTCCAATACAGATTATGACTTTCTTTTCTGTGTCATTGTCTCAAGTCCGATTATTGGATTGCCTACAGTGTGGAAACAGGCCCTTTGGCCCAACCAGTCCACACCGACCCTCCAAAGAGTAACCCACCCAGACTCATTTTCCTCTGACTAATGCACCTAACACAGTGGGCAATTTAGCATGGCCAATTCACCTGACCGGCTCATCTTTGGACTGTGGGAGGAAACTGGAGCACCCAGAGGAAACCCACGCAGACACGGGAAGAATGTGCAAATGCCACACAGACAGTCGCCCAAGGCTGGAATCGAACCTGCATCCCTGGCGATGTGAGGCAGCTAACCACTGATCCACCATGCCTTGAACCTGGGGAGTGGGCTGGACTGTTGGGACATTCTTCACGTAAGCTGTCCTGGGACCAGTGATCTGATGAGTTATATAACTAAACCAGGAGACAGGGCTTTAAACAAAGTAGTGGGACAATCAACCAATGAAGCAAAAAGTGGTAAATTAAAGGAAGAGGAAGAGAGCAAGACAGCAATCAGACTAAAGACAATCAGAACATGGTAGGAAAGGACAGAGTGTAGAAACTTTACAGTGCACAGACAGATAAGCCCAGTGGTTTAAAAAATTGTAAAAATGACATATCTAAGCTTTGTATCTCAGTGCCCATGGTATTCATAATAAGAGAGAAATATAAGAATAAAAGGAATAAGTGCACGAAGGGGCCTTTTGGGCCTTTAAGTCTTTTCTGCCATTCAACAAGATCATGATTGAACTTCCCCAGACCTCAATTCCTCTTTCAGGCCAGCCCTCAACTCCACATTTCGCAAATCCACTCACCATCTCAGGAAATACTTTCAGTAATCCAGCTCCACATTTCCCTGTGATAAAGGCTTCCAAATATTAACTAACCTCTGGACAAAATTCTTTTGTATCTCAGTTTCAAATATGTATCTCCTTTATTCGTTAACTATGTCTCCTAGTTTGAGATTCCCCCACTAGTAAAAACACCTTCTCAATATAGCACGATTCTGTGGGGCCTTGACATGTTTCACAAAAATCACATCTCATGCATCTAAACTTTAAAGGCAGAGTCTGTTTAGCCATTTTCAATAATTCAACCCCTTCATCCCAGGAATCAGCCAAGTGAACACTCTGAACCAGTCAGCTCTGCTATAACGTGGTAGTTCCACTCTCGTACAATTCCATGTTATAAGAAAATTGCCTAATAGCAGCACCATTTCAACTAATTGGGCTGGAATCACGTTATAACTAATACACGCTTTAAAAATTCGTGCTTTAGAAACAGTGTTCACAATCCGTCAATCGTGTTACAGCGAATTCATGTTAATGAAACCCACGTAACAATGGAACAACCTGTACCTCCCACACCACTACATTCTTTCTTAAATATGGGCTTGGGGACTGCTCTAGGTGTGGTCTCATCCTGTACAATGGTAACAAGACCTCCATACTTTAAAACTGCAATCACCCCCCCCCCCCAAAAGCCCACAATAAAGTTCAGAATTCCATTTGCCTTAACTACCTGTTGGTTTTGCATGCCAATGTTTTGTGTTTCATGCACAATACACCCAGATGCCCCTGTGCTGCAGTTTTAGGAGACTCTATTTAAATAATAGTCTCCCTTTCCATTCTTCTTATCAAATTTCATGAACACTTTCCTCCGTTAAACATAATCTGCCATGTTTTGCCAAGCCACTCAACATATCTATATCCCTTTGCTGATTCCTTATGCCCTCACTATAAGATATCCTCCCATCTGTTTGCATATTGTCAGCAAATTTAGACACAGATCCATTTAACTCCTCGTTAAATATCTTCAGGGATCATGCTGTGCTCCACTCCAAGTCACTAGTGTAGAAAGTAAATAATTGAGGTTTTAGGACTGATCCTTGTGGCATTCCGTTAGTTACATATTTCCAACCTGCAAAGAAATCTATTTATTCTAACTCTCCATCTACTGTGTGTTAACCAATTCTCAATCCATATTAACACATTACCCAAAACCCATTAGCTCTTAGCCTGTGCAATATTATGTGGAACCTTACTGAATGCCTTCTAGAAATTCAAATACACTACATCTATGGGTTCCCCTTTATTAAAACTGCTTCTCATACTCTCAAAGATCTGTCAAACATGATATCTCTTCCAGAAAACCATGTGAATTGCTTATCTAAAAGGTCTGCTATTTTCTAGTTTAACTTTCCCAGTGACAGATGTTTTGCTAACTGGCCTGTAGTTTCCTGCTGTCTCTGCTGCTCACTCTTGGAAAGGGGTGTCACATTAATGATTTTTCAATTGGCTGAAACCCTTCCAAAGAGTCCAAAAGAGTCCTGGAATATTTTGACCAAACAGATGAATTGTCAGCTGACTTAGAAATCAAGTATTTTTATGATCTGATTTCCATTCCAGAAAAACAGTTGCAACGAGACACAAAAGCTAGTGGGATCTGAATATTCAAGATTATTTAATCTTTTGGAATGATAAAAAGCTAGGAAAGGTACTGAGGCAGCTAGGTTAGTTATAGATTGAATTAGTACAATAGTGAGAGGTGACCTTAAATCTAAAGACCAAAATAAAGAATTAGTTTGGGTAGAGATAAGGAACAGCAATGGCAAAAACATTGTGAGAGTAATTTATAGCTCCATAGACAGTAACTGCAGTAGAAGATGGAACAGGCTGGAAGAAATAATGGGAGAATTGTGAGAAATGTATGGTCTTAATCATGAGTGATTTTAATTTACCACTGGATGAATAATTGACAAAGGCATCCTGAAAGATGAATTTATAAAGTGTTTTTGGCAGTCAAGAACACTGTTCCTAAAAGAAGCGTGTTCTAGAAGCCAATGAGAGAGCAAGCTATTCCAGATTTAATAATGTGCAATGAATGATTAATTAATGACTTCATAATAAATGTCATAATGACCACAAGACTGCATTTCACATTCAATTTGAAAGAGTGAAACGCGGGTCTGTGACTAGCAATTTAGACTTAAATAAAGACTGTCAGGTCTAAAGTTGGGAAAATTGAACTTGCAAATTAAGGGATGGGTCAGTAGAGATGCAGTGGAAGATCCTTAAGGAGACATTGCATAACTACTCAGCAAAGATTCATTCCTGTGTTAAAGAAAAACTCCACTAGAAATACGCAACATTCATGGCTAACTAAGAAATTTAAAGATGATCTCAAACTGAAAGTAATGTATTACAATTCCTTAAGATTGGTGGCAGGTCAGAAGTTTGCACAGAATATAAAAATCACCAAAGAATGACAAAAAAAAGGGAGAAAAGAGAGAGTATGAAAGAACAACTAACAGAAATATTTTTAAAAAGTACAGGTAGTTCTATAACACGATGATAGTGTTCTTATGCAACCCCGCATTATAGAAAAATTATAAGTTACAGCCCACACGTTTTAAAAGTTTATACTTTAGAAACAGTTTCCCCAATTCATCAATCGCATTACAGCGAATTCGCATTAACAAACACGCATTATAACAGAATGACCTGTAATAGTTTTTACAAGAATTTAAATAGGAAGAGTAACCAAAATATTAGTGTCGCTTCAACAATCAAATGATCCAACAATCAAATGGGAAATAAAGAAATGGCAGATGCACTAAATAGATAATTACATCCACCTAAATAAAAACTGAAAGAACCATGGATGCTGTAAATCTGAAACAAAAACAGAAATTGCTCGAAAAGCTCAGCATGTCTAGCAACATCTGTGAAGAGAAATCAGAGTTAACACTTCAGTTTGAGTTACCCTTCCTCAGGGTTGTTGTATACATTGGAGAAGGCAGAAATAAAATCTTAAGAAATAAGTGAAAATCAAGAAGTGAAAGGGCGGAAAGCACTTAAAACAAATACAAACACCAGGAAGAGGGTACTGAAGACAATTATTAATATTGAAATCTGACACGTTCTGAGGTCCTGATGGGTGCATTCTTAGGTTCTTAAAGGAAGTGGCTGCTGAATTAACAGATGCATTGGAAAAATGACCCAATCAGAAAATTCTGTGAATGCAATTCCATTATTCAATGAGAGACAAAAACCAGAAAACTATTGGCCAGTTTGCCTAACATCTGACATAGGGAAATTGCTTGAATCTACTATTAAGGAAGTCTTATGAGGGCACTTTGAAAATGTGAATGCAACCAAGCAGGGTCTGCATGGCTATGTGAAAGGGAAATTGTTTGTTCTTTAAGAAAGTAGCATACAACATGGATAAAGGGGTGCATGTGATGTATTTATATTTCCAAAGGCATTTGACAACATTCTGCACCACATAATAACTCATGGTGCAAGGGTAACAGAAGACCATGGATGAAGGATTGGCAAGCTAACTGGAAACTGAGTTTGAATAAATTGGTAATCTTTGCGTTGCCAAATGTGACCAGTGAGGTGTGCTGGGGACTCAATATTTACAATCTACATGAACTACTTTGTAGAAAGGACCAACATTTGGACTAAAGGAGCAATGACACTACTTTCGCTGACACAAAACTATGTTAGAGAATAAATAGTGAAGAAGATATAAACAAGTGCATTTATGATATAATAATATAATATAACATATAATACAACCTTCGGCTGGCAATTAAGTACTTTTAATTGGACATCACTGAAGTAATGAGAAACGTGAGCCAATCTACATACATCTAGGCCCCACAATGACATAATGAGTACGTTGCCTGTTCTGTGGGTCCTTGTGTAGCTGATGAACACAATCCGAGAACTACATCTCTGATCACACCTTCAGGAGGTGTTTCCAGCAGGTGGAATTGTACCTTGGTCTTGAGACCACTTGCATTCCTTACTTTGGTTCCTTTTCTGTAATTTCTCTCGCAACCAGGTACTCTTGAAGAATTGTACCCCTTTGTATAGGAGTTTCCGAAAGAGTCATAGAGATGTCCAACTCATCAATGCTGATCAGATATCCTAATCTAGTCCTATTTGCCCAAGTCAGTTTCTTCCGAACAATGGTCTCCCAGGCCTTGATACCTATGTTGCATTGCTTGAGGAAAGCTTTCAGAGAGCCTTTGAAATTCTTCCTTTATCCTCCTTTCATTAGAGAGCCTTCCTTGAGCTGGGTGAAGGTGTTTTGCTTTGGCATAGAGTCATAGAGGTGTACAGCATGGAAACAGACCCTTCGGTCAACCCATCCATGCCGTCCAGATATCCCAACTCAACCTAGTCCCACCTGCCATCACCCGGCCCATATCCCTCCAAACTCTTCCTATTCATATACCCATCCAAATGCCTCTTAAATGTTGCAGTTGTACCAGCCTCCACCACATCATCTGGCAGCTCATTCCATACACGTACCACCCTCTGCGTGAAAAAGTTGCCCCTTAGGTCTCTTTTATATTTTCCCCTCTCACCCTAAACCTATGCCCTCTAATGCTGGACTCCCCGACCTCAGGGAAAAGACTTCGTCTATTTATCCTATCCATGCCCCTCATAATTTTGTAAACCTCTTTAAGGTCACCCCTCAGCCTCCGACGCTCCAGGGAAAACAGCCCCAACGAACCCTTTCAAGTTTCACAACATCTTTCTGATAGGAAGGAGACCAGGATTGCATGCAATATTCCAACAGTGGCCTAACCAATGTCCTGTATTCAATACTCTGACCAATAAAGGAAAGCATACCAAACGCCTTCTTCACTATCCTATCTACCTGCGACTCCACTTTCAAGGAGTTATGAACCTGCACTCCAAGGTCTCTTTGTTCAGCAACACTCCCTATGACCTTACCATTAAGTGTATATGTCCTGCTAAGATTTGCTTTCCCAAAATGCAGCACCTCGCATTTATCGGAATTAAACTCCATCTGCCACTTCTTAGCCCATTGGCCCATCTGGTCCAGATCCTGTTGTAATCTGAGGTAACCCTCTTCGCTGTCCACTACACCTCCAATTTTGGTGTCATCTGCAAACTTACTAACTGTACCTCTTATGCTCGCATCCAAATCATTTATGTAAATGACAAAAAGTAGAGGACCCAGTACCTATCATTGTAGCACTCCACTGGTCACAGGCCTCCAGTCTGAAAAACAATCCTCCTCCACCACCGTCTGTCTTCTATCTTTCAGCCAGTTCTGTATCCAAATGGCTAGTTCTCCCTGTATTCCATGAGATCTAACCTTGCTAATCAGTCTCCCATGGGGAACCTTGTCGAACGCCTTACTGAAGTCCATATAGATCACATCTACTGCTCTGCCCTCATCAATCTTCTTTGTTACTTCTTCAAAAAACTCAATCAAGTTTATGAGACATGATTTCCCACGCATAAAGCCATGTTGACTATCCCGAATCAGTCCTTGCATTTCCAAATACATGTACATCCTGACCCTCAGGATTCCCTCCAACAGCTTGCCCACTACCGAAGTCAGGCTCACCAGTCTATAGTTCCCTGGCTTGCCTTTACCACCCTTCTTAAACAGTGGCACCACGTTTGCCAACCTCCAGTTTTCCGGCACCTCACCTATCGATGGTACAAATATCTCAGCAAGAGGCCCACCAATCACTTCTCTAGAGTTCTCGAGTACACCTGATCAGGTCCTGGGGATTTATTCACTTTTAACCGTTTCAAGATATCCAGCACTTCCTCCTCTATAATCTGGACATTTTGCAAGATGTCGGAACTCAGGCATATTAAGCATGTAGCTGGTCCAGCGGAATTGGTTTCAGATGATCATGGCCTTGATACTGGTGTTATTAGCTGTTTTCAGGACTCTGATGTTGGTATGCCCTGTCCTCCCAGCTGAGGCAGAAAGTCCACTTCAAACAGCCTTGATGGTACCTCAAAAGGTCTTGAGGTGGCATCTCTACATAGTCCAGGTTTCTGAACCATATAGAAGAGTTGGAAAGATGACTGTCTTATATACAAGGAACTTGGTATCAGCACAGATGTCATGGTCATCAAATACGCTCAGCCTTTGGCGTCTGAAGATGGCGCTCAGAGTTGATGTCAAATCTCCACATTGATGTCAGCCTTGGATGAGTGGTAGCTTCCCAAGTAATGGATGCCTTCCATATTTGGGAGGATTTCTCCACTGATCTTAATGGAGGGATGGACTCAAACCTGACCTGGGACACATTTGGCAAAGCATTTGAATCTTCTGGAGATTGAGGCCAAGACCAATTCTTCTGCTTCTGAGAAGGCATTAAGCAAGACTCAAAGATTCTCTGTTAGCTCTGTTTTTCTCTCTCCACAAATACTTCTAGACCTGCTGAGTTTCTCCACCACTTCCTGTTTTTATTGTAGACTAAGGCCAATCCTGGTTCAAATCAATGAACTTGGCTAAGGTTGCAGAATACTACTATGAAGTGACTGGAGAGTGAGTTGGGGAGAGTGTGGGAAGGTTAGAGAAGGGAGTGGTGTACAATTCACCTGATATCCCTCGTTTGGGGATTCCATTTCATTTAATCATTACATAAATCATAAGTCTCAACTTTTTCTTATCATTATATTTCGCTAAGGAAGCAGATCTCACCCAAGCCATGGTGCCGTAAATCTAGATAGTTGAAAGGTTCAGAATTGAGAAGTATCAGCATTGAATAAGCAGTTGGTATTTGAAATTTGAGAAGGTACCTGGACTGGATGAGATATAAAGATTACTAAAGGAACTGAGAATAGAAATTGCAGACCTTCATTTAAACCTTCATTGGTTTCAGGCAGGTTGCATCTTTGTTCAGAAAGGTTGGAGAGGATAAGACCAGTAATTTCAGGACAGTCACTTTAACTTTGCTAAAGGGAAAACCCCTCAAAATAATAATTCAAGATAAAATTAATAGTCACGTGTCTTAATTAGGGATAGCAAAGCATGGACTTCTTAAGAAAAGTTAACTAAGGGTCTAGCTAACTTGCTGGAGAAAGTTGGTGTGGTGTACATAGACTTCCAAAAGCCATTTAATACAGATTTCAATACACACAACGGACTTGCAAAAAATGTTAAAGCTGTTGGAATAAAATGAACAATAGCAACATGGATACAAAACTACTCGAGTAGTGTGAAGTAGACAGGAATTGTTAATGCATATTTTTCCAGGCTGGATGGTTTGATTTAAACTTCCCTTTTTTGTGGTCAGTGCTGGGACCCTTACCTTTTCTAATTTATATTAAGGATGGAGTGCAGAGACAATTTAAAGTTTTCAGATGATACAAAACTTGGAAGCATTTGTGAACTAAGGATAGAATGGTGTAAAACTTTAAACGGGCATTGATAATTGGATATTGGAATGGATGGGTAGATGGCAGGTGAAGGTAAATGTGGAGAAGTCTGAGGTGATGCATTTCATTAAAAAAGAATATGGTAATACTAGGTAAACTAAAAAGTGCTATCCTAATTGGTGAGCAGATTCAGAGAGACCTGAACATGTTTGTGCACAAGTCATTAAAGGTACAAGTCAGATGGAAACAGCATTTCTAGGCTTTAGTAAGAGGGACACAGAGTACAACAGCAAGCAGATTATAGTAAAAGACAGTGATTAGATCTCAGCTGAAGTACTGTGTGCAGTTCTGGGCACCACACTTCATAAAGAATGTGAATGCAATGGGTAGAGTGCAGAAGAAGTTTATGAGAATGGTTCCAGGAATGAGAAACTTCAGTTATGAAAATAGTTTGGAGCATTTGGGACAGTCTCTTTTTTTACCCCTTGGAGAGGAGAAGGCTAAGAGGTCATTTAATTTTAAGTTTTTGAAAACATGAGAGGTTTAGACAGTGTAGGCATGGAAGAGCTGATCTTGGTCATAAAAGGTTCAAGAATCAGATAGCACATATTTAAAGTGAGTCAAACCTTTGGGTCATGAATGCACTGCATGGAAGTGTAGTGAAGGCAGGTTCAATGGAAGCATTCAAGAGGGCATTAGAAGAATTTTTTGAAAATAGAAATAATGCACAAGGTTCCAGGAAAAGGTCAGGTGAATGGCTGGGGGCGGCACAATGGCTCAGTGGTTAGCACTGCTGCCTCACAGCGCCAGGGACCTGGGTTCGATCCCAGCCTCGGGCAACTGTCTGTGTGGAGTTTGCACATTCTCCCCGTGTCTGTGAGAGTTTCCTCTGGGTGCTCCTGTTTCCTCCCACAATCCAAAAATGTGCAGGTTAGGTGAATTGGCCATGCTAAATTGCCCATAGTGTAGATTATTAGTAAGGGGTAAATATAGGACATGGATCTAGGTGGGTTACTCTCCAGAGGGTCGATGTGGACTTGTTAGGCTGAAGGGCCTGTTGCCACACTGTAGAGGTTCTAATTCTTTAAAAAAAACTGTGGTGCTGGCAAAGCATAGCCAGTCAGGCAGCATCCGAGGAGCAGTAGAGTTAATAAAGATGAAGAGGTCATGCTGAAATGTCGACTCTCCTGCTCCTCAAATGCTGCCTGACTGGCTGTGCTTTTCCAACACCACACTTTGACTCTGATCTCCAGCATCTGCAGTCCTCACTTTCTCTATATTTAAAGTGAGTTGTAAAAAAAGTGAAAAAAATCTTTTTCAGTTAACAATTCCAGTCTGGAATGCACTGCATGGAAGTGTGGTGAAGGCAAGTTCAATGGAGGCATTCATGAGGACATTAGAAGAATTTTTTTAAACTAGAAATATTGCACAAGGTTACATGGAAAGGTCAGGTGAATGGCACTAGTTAATGACATTCATTTGAAGAGTTGGTGCAGGCACCATGGGCTGAATGGCCTTCCTCTCCACTGTAACAATTCTGTGATTCTGAAGATCTTATAGTACCATTTTGAAGAACAGCAGGGGAATTCTTCCCCATGCCCGGGCCAATATTTTACTCTCTGTCAAGAGTAAGAAAAATTACCTAGTTATCATCATTTTGTTGTTTGGGCAACCATTCTGGGTACAAAGCAACTATTGCATTTTCTGTGTTACACTAAATGACTGACTGCACTCATCAATCATGAAGCACTTTGGAAAAACCCTGTGGATCTGAAAGACATGGTGTATATGTCAGTCTTTCTGCTTTTACAGGAAATGGAAACTCTAATTGGGAAAATGCCATTTGTATGTATGAAAATAGGTGAAAGAAAATCTAATCTTATTTTTAGATTGTCGACATTTTTTTAAAATGGATAGCACTTTTCAGTAACAGTTGAGCCTAAGGCCAGTATTCCATCTTCTTTTAGAACTTTCCCCGAAGACTAAATTGGTCTTAAACTTTGCATAACAAATCCTTAAAGAGAGTTTCTATGTATCATTGTTTAACATCTGTATGTTTGCCGATTAAACAAGGTGAGATAAACCAGATAGCTCATTTTTCTCTATTTACATTCACTTTATACAACTGAATTAATACATTCCTCTTCTCCCAGCACAGAGACGCTAACACTTCTTGTAACCACACCCAACCAAATCTCCCTATGGCTATTTTAAAAAGGTACAATGGCTGCATTACATTTGAAAATAGTTGGAAGACTTAACTAAAATGTATACACTTTTGAATCCACTAAGGAGGACTAGATTAAGATACAAGATTAAATGTATGAAATCTAAAGCAGAGGGCTGAAGTTCTTTAAATGATGAGACTATGGAATGTACTACTGGTCAGTTAGCAGTGGCAGTAAATACCAGGTAAACATTTATAAATTAGTCAGATAGGTGACCGAGACAAAGGGGAATGAAGGGAGATAGGAACATAATAGGTAAATGAGATTAGGATGACTCTTTATAAGGAGGATAATAAAACACACATTGATTGGACTGAATGAGCAAGGTCCTGTGTTACTTTTTATGTAATTCAGTGTGGAATGCAAATTGACAAAGATCATTTTTCAACTGTTAAAAATACAGGCATGCAGATAATGGTGGCACAAAGGAACCTGCCATTTGCAGCATTTGACTCAGTTAAATAGGTTGCTTTTGATATCACAAAAGAAAGCAAATTTGATTTAATTTATAGGTTGTTTTACTACAAAATTTATTAAAATAAAACTCTTACTATTTTCTGTACCTTCTGTTAAAAAAAATCAGTGAAAGGTGCAAGGATAAATCTCCCTTTCCACCACTCATTGCATTAGCAATCAAGGCTTAATTGGACTAACTGCAAGAGCTCTGCCAATGCATTTTATTTTTTAAAATAAGCCAACTCAACAGTCAGGACTACTGACAAAGTACAATGATATTATTAGAAGGTACAAAAATCTACAGATTGTAATTTGACATCTTATAATTGCAGGATTCTGAATCTGTGTAGAATTTGACATAATCTAG